>NC_057797.1:429315439-429366301 GCF_018294505.1 Triticum aestivum
GCCGGCTAGGGTTAGGGTTTTCAGGCGGGGGCGCGGCTGGGCTTGGCCGGGGGCCTTGGGGCGCTTATAAGAGGCCTGGCCAGGAGGAGTCCTGGCCGGTTACGGCCTAGGTCGGTTCGGACTTTTTTTAAAAATAACTATGCTCTGAAAAAACAAAAGAAATACTAAACGGACTCCAAAAATCCCGAAATAAATTTTCCCTGGCTTCTAAAATCAAGCCGCACAGGATGAACATTTATTTGGGGCCTAAATGCAATTTTGAAAAACACGCATTTTTCCTAAATTCAAATAAAATAGCAAATAAAACCAAAATAAAATCTTATTTGATTTTTTTATTAAATCCTCAATATTTCTTTATTTTGGGAAAGTCATTTTATTCCCTCTCTCATATTTTTGTAATAGAAATAATTGAAGAGAAAATAAATAAAATCAAATGATCCTATTTTTCATAATTTGAGACAACTCAAATATGAAAATAACGAAATCCCCAACTCTCTCCGAGGGTCCTTGAGTTGTGTGAAATTTCTAGGATCAACCAAAATGCAATAAATATGATATGCAATGATGATCTAGTGTATAACATTCCAAATTGAAAATTTGGGATGCTACACATGGTCGTCTCGCCAACTATTGCTTTTTGCAACTATTGCTATCGCATAGAGATAAATTAAAGCAATTGTATGGCGCTTGCATCTTATGCAATAAAGAGACAACCATAAGGCTCCTGCCAGTAGCCGATAACTTTTACAAAACATGATCATCTCATACAACAATTTATATCTCATTATGTCTTGACCATATCACATCACAACATGCCCTGCAAAAACAAGTTAGACGTTCTCTACTTTGTTGTTGCAAGTTTTACGTGGCTACTACGGACTGATCAAGAACCGTTCTTACCTACGCATCAAAAAGCACAACGTGGTATAGTGATTGCTTTTTGATCTTCAGAAAGAACCCTGTTCATTGAATCCAACTAAAGTTGGAGAAACTGACATTCACTAGCCACCTGTGTGCGAAGCACGTCGGTAGAACCAGTCTCACGTAAGCATACGCGTAATGTCGGTTTGAGCCGCTTCATCCAACAATACTGCTGAATCAAGAATCAACTAGTGACGGCAAGCAATATGTATATACCCACGCCCACAACTCCTTTGTGTTCTATTCGTGCATATAACATCTACGCATAGACCTGGCTCGGATGCCACTGTTGGGAAACATAGTAATTTCAAAAATTTCCTACGCACAAGCAAGATCCATCTAGGTGATGTATAGCAACAAGAGGGGAAGAGTGTTGTCCATGTACCCTCGTAGACCGTAAGTGGAAGCATTATGACAAAGCGGTTGATGTAGTCGTATGTCTTCATGATCTGACCGATCCTAGCACCGAAGGTACGTCACCTCCGTGATCTGCACACTTTCAGCTCGATGACGTCTGGCGAACTCTAGATGCAGCTGATTGTTGAGCGAGAGTTTCGTCAACACAACGGCGTGATGACGGTGATGATGAAGCTACAGGCCCAGGGCTTCGCCTAAGCACTGCAACAATATGACCGAGGTGGAAATCTATGGAGGGGGGCACCGCACACGGCTAAACAATCAACTTGTGTGTGTATGGGGTGCCCCCTTCCCCCGTATATAAAGGAGTCTAGGAGGGGAGATCCGGCCCTCTCTATGGAGAGCCCTAGGGGGAGTCCTACTCCCACCGGGAGTAGGATTCCCCCCTTTCCCTAGTAGGTGTAGGAGAGAAGGAAGGGGGAGAGAGAAGGAAGGAAGGGAGGCCGGCCCCCACCCAATTCGGATTGGGCTAGGGGGGTGCGCCCTCCTCCTTGGCCTTCCTCTCTTCTATTCCACTAAGGCCCAATAAGGCCCATATACTCCCCGGGGGGTTTCGGTAACCCCCCGGTACTCCGGTAAATGCTTGTCACTTTGGCCCCGGGTGCCATGATTTTAGATCTGAACCATTTATGAATTCATCATTATATCCATGTTTTAGATCCGATCTTGCAAGTTATAGTGACCTACTACGGTTATGATCTGGCAACCCCGGAGTGACAACAATCGGGCCCACTCCCGGTGATGATCGTAGTTTGAGGAGTTCATGTATTCACTATGTGTTAATTCTTTGTTCTGGATCTCTATTAAAAGGAGGCCTTAATATCCCTTAGTTTCCAATATGGACCCCGCTGCCACGGGAGGGTAGGACAAAATATGTCATGCAAGTTCTTTTAATAAAGCACGTATGACTATTTACGGAATACATGCCTACATTATATCGATGAACTGGAGCTAGTGTCGTATCACCCTAGCTTATAACTGTCACATGATGAATATCATCCAATAAGTCACCGATCCAATGCCTACGAATTTATCCTTATTGATCTTGCTGCATTACTATTGCTATCATCACTGTTACACTTGCTACAAATTACTGCTATCACTGTTACTACTACCGTTGCTACTGTCACTACTATCAAAACTATCGAATTACTTTGCTACTGATCATATTGCTACAGATAATTAATCTCCAGGTGTGGTTGAATTGACAACTCAGCTGCTAATACCTTCAAATATTCTTTGGCTCCCCTTGTGTCGAATCTATAAATTTGGGTTGAATACTCTATCCGCAGTCCCCTATACTAGTGGGTTACTAGAAATTTTCCTTGATGGCAGCTGGAACTACGTTGGTATTTCCCCGGAGAGAGAGGGATGATGTAGCATAGCGACGGTAGAGTATTTCCCTCAATTATGAAACCAAGGTATCAAACCAGTAGGAGAACCAAGCAACACAATGTAAACAACCCCTGCACACAAATAACAACACCTTGCAACCCGACGTGTTAAAGGGGTTGTCAATCCCTTTCGGGTAACGGTGCCAGAAATTGCATGTTGACGGGAGAAAGTTGTAATAGATTCAAATAATAGATCGCAAATAAAATAAAGTGCAGCAAAGTATTTTTGTATTTTTGTTTTAATAGATCTGAAAATAAAAGCAAGGAAAAAGTAGATCGCAAAGGCAAATATATGAGAGATAAGACCCGGTGGCCGTAGGTTTCACTAGTGGCTTCTCTCGAGAAAAATAGAAAACGGTGGGTAAACAAATTACTGTTGGGAAATTGATAGAACTTCAAATAATTATGACGATATCCAGGCAATGATCATTACATAGGCATCACGTCCAAGATTAGTAGACCGACTCCTGCCTGCATCTACTGCTATTACTCCACACATCGACCACAATCCAGCATGCATCTAGTGTATTAAGGTCATGGAAAAATGAAGTAATGCAATAAGAACGATGGCATGATGTAGACAAGATCTGTTTATCTATATGGCGGTAGATATAGATCTCGTCTTTTTATCCTTAGTAGCAACGATACATACGTGTCGGTTCCCTTTCTGTCACTGGGTTCAAGCACCGTAGGATCGAACCCACTACCATGCACCTCTTCCCATTGCATGATAAATAGATCGAGTTGGCCAGACAAAACCCAAATATCGGAGAAGAAATACGAGGCTATAAGAGATCATGCATAAAAGAGATCAAAGAAACTCAAATACTTTCATGGATATAAAAACATAGATCTGATCATAAACTCGAAGTTCATCGATCCCAAAAAACACACTACAAAAGAGTTACATCATATGGATCTCTAGGAGACCATTGTATTGAGCATCAAGAGAAAGAGATGAAGCCATCTAGCTACTAACTACGGACCCGAAGGTCTACAAGGAACTACTCACGCATCATCGGAGAGACACCAATGGAAGTGGTGAACCCCTCCGTGATGGTGTTTAGATTGGATCTGGTGTCTCTGGACTCTGCGGTGGCTAGATGAATATTTCGTTGACTCCCCTAGGGTTTTGGGAATATTTTGGTATTTATAGAGCAAAGAGGCGGCTTGGGGGGCAATCGAGGTGGGCACAACCCACAGGGGCGTGCCAGGGCCTCCTGGCGTGCGCTGGTGGGTTGTGCCCCCCTCGGGGCACCCCTCAGGTGCAACCAGGGCCCATATGCTTCCTTTTGGCCCATAAAAAATCATCGTAAAGTTTCGTGCCATTTGGACTCCGTTGGATATTGATTTCCTTCGATGTAAAAAACATGGAAAAAACAGGAACTGGCGGTCGGCACTATGTTAATAGGTTAGTACCAAAAAATGATATAAAATGACTATAAAATGATTATAAAACATCCAAGATTGATAATAAAACAGCATGGAACAATAAAAATTTATATATACATTGGAGACGTATCAGCATCCCCAAGCTTAACTCCTACTCGTCCTCAAGTAGGTAAGTGATAAAAACAGAATTTTTGATGTGGAGTGTTGTTCATCAAGTCATATCATATTCTTTTCTTTATAGCATGAACATTTGGGCTTTTATGTGATTCAAAGCAATAGTCTAGTTTTGACATAATAATTTAGATACTCAAGCATAAGGCAACCATGTCTTTCAAAATATCAATGCTAAAATAAGTTATCCCTAGACCATCATGCTCAAACATTGATCCATTCATGAAACACACTCGAATATTAACTACACCTAATACTTGAGCACGATCATATTGCCTCCTAGTTGGTACTTTTTATGAGAGAATATGGAGACTCAAATTTCAAAAAAAAGTATTGCATAAAGTAAAATAAAGACACTTCATAGAGGGAAGTAGGGATTTGTAGAGGTGCCAGAGCTCAAAGCGAAAAATTTGAGATAAAAAAACATTTTGGGAGGTGTATCCATCCCACCAACGAAAATGACTTAGAGTTCCCAATACTTTCCATGCATAGAGATATCATAGGCAGTTCCCAAACAGAAAATAAAGTTTATTCCTTTTTCCACCATAACTTTCACTTTCCATGGCTAACCGTATCCATGGGTGCCCTCCATACCAACACTTTCCAAGGAATTTATTAGTTGACAACATAAAGTAAATTCATTTCTTTTTGCATTTTAGGACTGGGCATCCCTAATACCTTTGCCTTACTCTCATGCAATGACAACTGAATAAACACTCATCTGGAGAATAAAACATCTAGCATGGAAAATATTAGCCACCCCTCACTGCTCCGCGAGCGAAACAAACACACAAAAGAGAAGCTTATTTTGAAAATTAGAAATGGCACATGCAAATTTGCTTAGAATGGAAAAATAATACATCATATAGGTAGATATAGTGGACTCATGTGGCAAAACTGGTTTAAAGGATTTTGGATGCACAAGAGGTCATACTTAGTGCAAAATGAAGGCTAACAAAAGATTGGGATGCGACCAACCAAGAAATGAATAATCTCATAAGCAAGCATTAAGCATAATTAACACCGAATAATGCACCACAAGTAGGATATAATTTTCATTGCATGATTATTGACTTTCATACTTGCATAGGGAATCACAAACCTTAACACCCATATTCTTACTAGAGCACAATTACTCATCAACATAACTCACATATCACATCATCATATCTCAAAACTATTACTAAGAATCAAGTTTATTTTGTCCATTGATCTTCATGACATTTTTCTTTACTTTGTCCTTCTTGGATATCTATCACTTTGGGACTAATTTTCATGAGTTGCTTTTCATAAGCTCAACCAAATATAAGTGAAGATCATGAGCATAACAATTTTTCTTTCTCTCAAAATAATTTAAGTGAAGCAAGAGAGAGTTTCTTCAAAATTTAACTAAATCTCAAATAAATCTAAGTGAAGCAAGAGAGCATTTCTTCAAAAATACTAAGCACACCGTACTTAAAAAGATATAAGTGAAGTACTAGAGCAAGTCCTAGCTTATAAAAGATTTAAGTGAAGCATAGAGATTAATTCTAACAAGTCATGACATAATTTTAGCTCTCTCAAATAGTTGTGTCCAGCAAGGATTGATAACTTAAAACACAAAATAAGAAAAGCAAATATACATATGATACAAGACGCTCCAAGCAAAATACATATCATGTGATGAATAAAAATATAGTCTCGCGTAAAATACCGATAGTTGTTGGAAGAAAGCGGGGATGCCACTCAGGGGCATCCCCAAGTTAGTTGGTTGCTCATTCTTGGATAATAGCTTGGGATGCCGGGGCATACCCAAGCTTAGCTTCTTATATCCTTCCTTCATCCATCGTAAGATAACCCAAAACTTGAAAACTTCAATCACACAAAACTCAACAAAGCCTTCGTGAGATCCGTTAGTATAAGAATAATAAGCCACTACTATAAGTGTTGTATCAAACCAATTCATATTTTTTTATTATATCTACTGTATTCCAACTTTTCTATGGCAAAAGTCATAAAAAAAACCATAGAGCCATCAAAACAAGCACACAACACAAAGAAAACAGAATCTGCCAAAATAGAACAGTCTGTAGCAATCTGACTATTTCGAATACTTATTTAATTCCAAAAACTCTGAAAAATGAGGACATCCCGAGAAATTTGTATATTGATCTAGTGCAATTGGAATGGGTATTTTATCGGTCTCTATAAAAAGATGAAAATTAATTTCGTGAGCATAAACTTTCAGTTTTTTCAGCAAGATCAAAAAACTATTGCCCAAGAAGATCCTAAAGGCTTTACTTGGCAAAAACACTAATCAAAACATAAAAACACAATCATAACAGTAGCATAATTGTGCTAACACTCAAGAACAGGAAGAAAAAAGCAAAAAAAAATTTATTCATTGGGTTGCCTCCCAACAAGCGCTATAGTTTTACGCCCTTAGCTAGGCGTAAAGCAAGGATCTAAGTTTTGTCATCTTTGCTCGAGTTCCATAAGATGCCCTCATGATTGATTCATAGGGTGGCCTAATTATAGTTCTAGGAAAGTGTTCCATGCCCATCCTCAAAGGAAATTGGAACTTAATATTACCTTCTTTCATATCAATCACGACACCGATAGTGCATAAAAACGGTCTACCAAGAATAATGGGACAAGATGGATTGCAGTCAATATCAAAAACAATAAAATCTATGGGCACATAGTTCATATTTGCAAGAATAAGAACATCATTAATTCTTTCCATAGGCTTTTTAATAGTAGAATCCGCCAAATGCAAATTCAAGGAACATTCTTCAAGATTGGTAAGACCAAGCACATCACATAAAGATTTCAGAATTGTGGAAACACTAGCACCCAAGTCACACAAAGCAAAACAGTCATAATGTTTAATCTTGATTTTGATACTAGGTTCCCATTCATCATACAATTTTCTAGGAATTGAAACTTCTAATTCCAATTTTTCTTCAAGAGCTTTCATCATAGCATCAACGATATGTTTAGTAAAAGCTTTATTTTGTTCATAAGCATGGGGTGAATTTATCATGAATTGCAACAAAGAAATACAATCAATCAAAGAGCAACTATCATAATTAAAGTCTTTGTAATCCAAAATAGTGGGTGCATTACTAGCTAAAGTTTTGACCTCTCCAAAGCCACTTTCATCAATTTTCTCAACAAGATTTTCACTCTTCGAAATATTGGGATGCCTTCTAGCTAAAGTTGACTCTTCTCCAGTCCCTTGTTCATAATTATTAACTTTACTAAACAAGGAATCAATAGAAGAAACACCAACCGTTTTAAGATCTTCATCATCTTTACAATAATAATCACTAGAAAAATCTTTTTCCAAAAATTATCTTTTAGCTCTAAGCATAGCAGTTCTTTTCTTACTTTCATACATAGAACACATAAAGAGCTTTAATTGATTCATCTACTTTAGGCACAAAAAATTTCATCTTGAGATTTTCCACATCATGAGCAATTCTATCAACAATTCTAGACAAATCATCAATTTTGTTCAACTTTTCTTCTATGGAAGTGTTAAAAACTTTTTGTGTGTTGATAAATTCTTTAATATTATTCTCAAGATTGAAGGTGTTCCTATTATTATTATAAGATTGATTTCCATAGGAATTACCATAATTATTAGTGGAATTACTAGGAAAAGACCTAGGATTAAAATTACCTCTATAAGCATTGTTGTTGAAATTATTTCTAGAGATAAAATTCACATCGATGGCATCACTATTTTGCTCAATCAAAGTAGACAAAGGCATATCATTAAAATCAATAGGAGAACTTTTACTAGCAACCTATTTCATAAGAGCATCAACTTTATCACTCAAAGAAGAAATTTCTTTGACCAAATTAACTTTTTTACTATTAGGAGCTCTTTCAGTTTGCCATTGAGCATAATTTTCCATGATATTATCAAGCAATTTTGTGGCTTCATCCAAAGTAATTTCCATAAAAGTACCACCCGCGGTGGAATCTAAAAGATTACGAGAAACAAAATTCAATCCCGCTTTAAAAAATTGTACGATCATCCAAAGATTTAACCCATGAGTTGGGCAATTCCTTAGCATCATTTTCATCCTTTCCCAAGATTGCGCAACATGATCATGTTCAAGTTGCTTGAAGTTCATGATCTGGGTTCTAAGGGCAATAATTTTTGCGGGAGGAAAATACGTACTGATAAAAGCATCTTTGCAATTATTCCAAGAATTGATACTATTACGAGGCAAAGAAGAGAACCAAATTTTTGCAGAGTCACGCAAAGAGAACGGAAATAATTTCATCTTGACCAAATCATTGTCCACATCTTTTTTCTTTTGCATATCGCATAATTCCATGAAGGTATTAATATGGGACGCGGCATCCTCATTAGGAGTACCAGAAAATTGGTCTTTCATAAAAAGATTCAACAAAGCAGTATTAATATCACAAGTCTCCGCACTAGTGGTAGGAGGAGCAAGCGGAGTGCCAATAAAATCATTGTTGTTGGTATTTGAGAAATCACATAACTTGGTGTTCTCTTGAGCCATGATGACCACACAACAAGATTGCACTCAAAAAAAGATCCAGCAAGAAAACAATGAACGGAAAAAGAGAGACGAATAAAACATCAAATTTTTGTGAAGTGGGGGAGAGGAAAACGATAGGCAAATGGAAAATAATGTAAATTGCGAGGAGATGAGATTTGTGATTAGGAACCTGGTTATGTTGAAGATCCTCCCCGACAATGGTGCCAGAAATTCTCCTTGATGGCAGCTGGAACTACGTCGTATTTCCCCGGAGAGGGAGGGATGCTGTAGCACAGCGACGGTAGAGTATTTCCCTCAGTTATGAAATCAAGGTATCTAACCAGTAGGAGAACCAAGCAACACAACGTAAACAACCCCTGCACACAAATAACAACACCTCACAACTCGACATGCTAAAGTGGTTGTCAATCCCTTTCGGGTAATGGTGCCAGAAATTGCGTGTTGACAGGAGAAAGTTGTAATAGATTGAAATAATAGATCAGAAATAAAATAAAGTGCAGCAAAGTATTTTTCGGATCACGGGTTCAGGCAAAACCCTTAAGGTTCAAACACTGGGGTGCGTGCGAAGATTGCCCCCCTACCGATCCACGTCCTAACTCAGTTGAGATCCTACGAACTAACTCGACGAAGTCGCAACACAAAGGACACAAGATTTATACTGGTTCGGGCCACCGTTGTGGTGTAATACCCTACTCCAGTGTGGTGGTGGTGGATGGCCTCTGGGGCTGCTGATGAACAGTATAAGGGGAAGAACAGCCTCATGAGGTTGAGGTGTTCTTGTGCTTGGTGAAATTGTGTGTGTGAGGATCCGGTCCAAGATGAGATCTCTCTCTACGGTGGCGGCTAGTCCTATTTATAGAGTCCCTAGTACTCTCCCCAAATATTGAGCGGGAAGGGAGCCAACAACGGCCAATTTGAAAGGGGACAACTAGTATAGCTTATCCTGACAAAAGTGGTCTTCGCCTGCAAAAGGCTCTGGTGGTGACGCCGCCTTGGGCTCCATGGAGACCTCCATCTTGCCGTCCTGCTGGTCTTGGTCTCGTTGCACCGATATGGAAACCTTTGCTTGATTCCTTGGTACTCCGCGCCTGCACTTGCCCCCTTAGCACCAAAGAGGAAACAAGGACGCTGCGCATGCTGGCGCCCGCCTGGCGCCTGCCTGGTCTTGATCATCATGGCTCACATCACGAGAACCTCGCGAGGTTTGCCTGGCCCTGAACTCTCCGCCCCTCACGAGCCTGCCTGGCGATGCCGCTCCTGAGGAGGTCTTGCGTCGTCTGCGTCGTGAGGCTTGGCCCCTCGCGAGGGTCTTGATTGCCTTGTTGATGAAGATGGGTCATACAGGCCTACTAGCAAAGCCACGCCATGGGCCGCAGGTAGGCAAGTCTGGGACCCTCATTCCTAGAACGCCGACAGTAGACCCTGGGCCCAAGGCGCGCTCGGTCTTGTCTTTGAGGCGAAGCCAAAGGTCAAGTGCGGAGCGCCGCAAGCCCCAATAGTCTACGGCCTTAGTCGACGCGTGGCGGTTGATTGGTCGTGGACGTCTCCGTTTCCCCACACTGCCTTGATACCCGCCTGGATAGACGGCCACCGTGGTCTACACGGTTATTCTTCCATCGCTTGCGCCATTCTCCTCCAATTCCTCTGCTTCCTCCCGGACTCTCCTCCTCTTTCCAATCTGACCTTAGCTCTGCTCGCCCCATCGCCATGGCGCCGACGCAAGCGGATAACGGGAAGAATCGTCTATCTTCGGCTAGTGCACCCCCGGCCGCCGAGCCCGCAGTTGGCTGATCGCTGGTGCTCAACGATGAGGCCATGGGCAAGGTGCATTCCATGCTTGCTTCCAGCTTCAATGAGTGGGGAAAGATGGTGGCTTTGCCTGCATCTCGCGCTCGCATTGACCGGGCGGCCACTGAGGTCCCCTTCTTCATCGACACCCTTTGGGCCGGCTTGGTCCCTCCTTTCTCCGCCTTCCTCAACGCAATGCTTTCCCATTATCAGATCCACATGCTGCACCTTGATCCCCAATCCGTGACCCTTCTTTCCGTCTTCGCCTTCGCTTGCGAGGCCATGGTAGGCATTGCTCCTTCCGTGGCTCTTCTCCGCCACTTCTTCTCGTTGCACCTGATTGTTCCTCGTTAGAGCTCCGGATGCCTGAGCTTTCAGGTCGTGGTGGCGACGGCCGGCGACGGGATCGACTTCGAACTTCCACCATCCACGAGTGAGTTTCGGACGCGGTGGGTGTTTGTTGATGCTGGAGTGCTCAGCCCCCTGCTCTCCTCTCCGTTAGGGCCCGCCATTCCTAACTCCGGTTGGTGCCACCGGAGGCTTGCCGTTCCGCACCTTGCCCCCGTCTGGCTCAGGTTGAGGTGGCTCAAAGACTTTGGTGTGACTGCACCTATGGTGGTGAGGGAGTTCGTCCAGCGCCGAATCGCTCCGCTTTAGCGCCACTCCCAGCCGATGTGGCTTTGCTCAGCAGCCAGGACCACATGAGACTTCAGGAGTCTGGGCTCTCCCATGAGGTGCGACAAACGGTGATTGAGGTCCTGATGAGCGTCTCATTGCCAGACGACTTGCCGAGGAGGAGTTGCCTCTTGTACCGCTGCTCGAACAAGATGACATTCGCTGAGCGGATGCCCTCCTTCGGTGAGTGGGGGCTGCGCCCAGTTGGACTCGTGGGGCCCCATGAGAACCCCATCGTCGTGGTCCCTCTCCTTGATGCTGGCGTCGAGCTCGCCCCGAGTGTTGGTGCAGGGGGGCGAGCACCACTGGGGGCCGATAGTGAAGGTGCCGAGATGCTGATGCCACCTGGGGCTCTCGAGGCTTCGACCTCGGGGACTCGTGACTCTTGCCCTGGGGCGGCGGTTGAAGGGGCGACACAGCCTGCGTCTCCCATTGCCGGGGCTCTTGAGGCCTCGACAAGTCACCACAAGGCAGAGCCGGCTAGCTACCCTCAGCTTGGCGCTTCTGAGGCTGCCCCTCCGAGCACTTCTCCAGCCATGCCTCGTGTCGGCCGCCCTGTCCAGCACTTCGGCCAGCTTTGCATGGACTTCGAAGAACTCCGCAAGAGGAAGGGGTCCCCGAGCAGCTGTAGCGGTACCTTTGGGCTATTAAAACGGAGGAAGTATATTGCCATTGACGAGTAAGTACCTCATCTTGGTGATCTTCTTCATGTTGCTTTCCTTCCTGACGATTATCTCCTCAGGACCCCTTCTGCCAAGGCCAGGAAATCTCCTGAGAAGCAGCTCCCTCTCGCCCCGTTTCCCCTGCCAAACTCGAGCGCCGCAGGCTCGTGCGTTGCCCACGGCATGGGGTCAACTATGGGGGTTGGCCCATCAACAAGGTGTCTTGAGGTTGCGCCTTCACCGTCTTTTCTTCGCGGCCTTGCTCGGAGCACAGCAAGAGTGCCAAGGGTTCCTCCCCTGGTTGCGGACGGTGGCTGGTTGGCTTTGATCCTGGGGTCTTCTTCAAGTAGCGGGCCCTGCTTCGTTCGGGCCCCTCGCGAGGCCCAGCTGGCACCTGGGGCAGCGCCAGCCCCCAGCCCCTTGCTGAGAGGGGGCTCACCGCTCCAGGCGTCGCCCATAGCCCCCGTGGCGGAGGACGAGATGGGCCATGCGCTTGAGTTCGAGCACGGGCGGAGCGTTGTTCATCATGAGCTCTTCCAAGAGGCGATGGGCGCGATGAACCGACTCAGTGAAGAACTTGTGGGTGTCGACGCGCGCCTTGAGGCCGAGGGTCTTCGGTTGGCGGGGGAGTGGCACAACCTGAAGGTGGCTGATGGAGTCCTGGATTAGGGGGTCTCCGGACAGCCGGACTATATCCTTTGGCTGGACTGTTGGACTATGAAGATATGAGATTGAAGACTTCGTCCTGTGTCCGGATGGGACTCTACTTGGCGTGGAAGGCAAGCTAGGCAATACGGATATGTATATCTCCTCCTTTGTAACCGACCTTGTGTAACCCTAGCCCCTTCCGGTGTCTATATAAACAGGAGGGTCTTAGTCCGTAGGACAACATACAATCATACCATAGGCTAGCTTCTAGGGTTTAGCCTCTCCGATCTCGTGGTAGATCAACTCTTGTAATACCCATATTATCAAGAATAATCAAGCAGGACGTAGGGTTTTACCTCCATCAAGAGGGCCCGAACCTGGGTATAACATTGTGCCCCCTGCCTCCTGTTACCATCCGCCTTAGACGCACAGTTCGGGACCCCCTACCCGAGATCCACCGGTTTTGACACCGACATTGGTGCTTTCATTGAGAGTTCCTCTGTGTTGTCATCATTAGGCTTGATGGCTCCTTCAACCATCGATAGCGATGCAGTTCCGAGTGAGACTTTTCTCCCCGGACAGATCTTTGTGCTCGGCGGCTTCGCACTGCAGGCCAACTCGCTTGGCCATCTGGAGCAGATCGAGAGTTACGCCCCTGGCCACCAGGTCAGGTTTGGAAGCTTAAACTACATGGCCGATATCCGCGGAGACTTGATCTTCTACGGATTCGAGCCCCTGCCTAGTGTGCCACACGGTCACGATGAGCATGATTTAGCTCTGCCGTCGGACAGTGTTCAGGAGATCGCGCCGACAACCGCTCCGACCCTCAATTCGGAGCCAGTTGCGCCATCCATGGACGGGTGTGTAAGTGCATCTAGTGCCACCCCTAGTTGGTTTTGGAGTATTGACGGCAAACCTGGTTGAGGGACTAATGTGTTTGTGAGAATTGCAGGATAACACAGGTAGAAATCCCTCATTGATTCGGTTTTCCTACCAGAGATGACCCCTAAAAATGTATGAAGACACTGAAGTCAAAGGTGGTATGTGAAGACATTCACATTGAAGACTGTGACAAGAGAAGACATTGCGTGAAGACTATGGAGTGCGAAGACTTAGTTGTTTCGTCATTCTTTTTCTTCTTTGTTGAGTCATAGGAACCACCGTACTGTTAAGTAGGGTCCAAGTGAACCAGTCAGAATGACTGAAGTGATGCTTAACCAAAATCCTATGTCTTCGAGCGAAGACAATGAGAGCAAATCTTATCCAGAGCTGGATAAGTCAGCTTTGCTTGTAGCTCAAGTAAAGTTGTCGTGTGTGTTTGAAATCTGACCGTTGGAACACGTGTCAGTTCCTTAGTGACTCAAGGTCATTTTGGAAAAATCAGGTCGGGTTGCCTAGTGGCTATAAATAGCCCACCCCCTACACCATAAATTGGTTGGCTGCTCAGAGTTAGTGTACGTCTTTTGTTGTTTGAGAGCAACCCACCTCGAAGCCTTTGAGAGAGAATTCCTTGCGAGGACAAAGCCCTAAACACCCAGAGCCAAAGAGTGTTAGGCATCACTGAAGTCTTCCTGTCTGTGTGATCTGAAGACTTATTAGACTTGAGGACTGTGAATCCTCCAGCCAGTTAGGCGTCGCATTCTGAGCATCCAAGAGTCATTGTGGATCACCGGTGAACGAAGTTTGTGAAGGTTTGGAAGTCTACCTTGAAGACTTAACAGAGTGATTGGGCGAGGACTGGGTGTCCTTAGCTCAAGGGGAATAAGGTGAAGACGCAGTCTTCTGAGTTAAATCTCAGCCTCCCTAACCAGACGTACAGTTGTCACAGCAACTGGAACTGGTCCAACAAATCATTGTCTTCAACGAGCCACTGGTTCTATCCTTCCCATCTCCTTATTTGCAGATTGCTCCTTATGAAGTCATTGCCTGTTTGCACTATCTATTTGTCTTCACTGTGTGACTGCTTGTTCTGATTGGCTTCATATTATCTTCCATCCTGATCTATACTGCCTAGCTGCTATTAGTCTTGGTGCTTTCATTTCATTGAATACTTGACTATGGCTTGCTTAGTGTAGTCTACCTTCCGCTGCATGGTTATAGGTTTATTTCTATTGTTTGTCTTCGAAACTTCCATGTTTTGAAGACTTTCATAAAACCCGCCTATTCACCCCCTTGTTCTGTGTGATTTGGTTTAACCACCTGGAGTTTTAGCTATGTCGACTGCAGGGATAATCAAAGTCTCCGCTGCGTGCCCAGTCTTCGATGGAACTGAATATCCCTACTGGAAGAATAAGATGCGCATGCATCTGGAAGCCATTGATGTCGACCTCTGGTATGTCTTCAAGAATGGCGTCCCCAAGGCTGGTGAAGGTGTCACTTCTGCTGATGTCAAGAAGTTCGTTCAACTGGATTCCACTGCCAAGAACATCATCTGTGGTCATCTGACCAAAGGACAGTATGGCCGTGTGAGTGCTCTGGAAACATCCAAGCTAGTCTGGGACTGGCTCTCCAAGGTCAACGAAGGCGTCTCAACCTAGAGAGATCAAAGAATCAGTGTCCTTCACAACCTCTTCAACCGCTTCAAGAGAAACGACAATGAGAATGTTCAGCTCATGTTTGATCGACTCACTGACATCACAAATGAGCTTCAAGCCCTCGGCGCTACTGAGATCACCAAGCATGAGGTCGTCAAGACACTCCTGAGATCACTTGACATCTCGTTTGACACCCTAGTCCTGATGATACAAGAACGCCCTGACTTCAAGACACTCGATCCGTCTGACATACTTGAAAGGCTCAACACACATGAGTTTCAGCTTTCTAAGAAAAGAGACATCTACTGTCCCAACTATGGGCGAACTCATGCTTTGAAGGAAAAAGTTGTTTCCTCATCTGAAGAAGAATCTGATTGCAGTTCTGATGATCTTGAAGACATTGGAAAGGAGCTTGCTATGCTTGTGAAGAAGTTCTAGAAATTCACCAAGAAGAAATGCTTCAGAAAGTCCTCACGATCCAGCTCAAGGAATGATGAAGCTTCTGCTCATGACTACAAGAAGAGAACATGCCACAAGTGCAAGAAACCTGGTCACTACATCTCTGAGTGTCCGCAGTGGGACAATGAGAACAACAACAAGAAGAAGAGCAAGGAATATGATTCTAACGACAAGAAGAAGAAGAAATACTCAAAGTCTTCTTCCAAGTCTTCGTCACACAAGAAGAGCTCATCTGGCAAGGCTCGTGCGTTTGTTGGCAAGGAAATGGATTCAGAGGAGGAGTCTGCTTCTGAGGAGGCGGAGGTGGAGTCTAAGGAGGAGTCCGATTCTGGCGTTGCAAGTCTGGCTACAACCTACGTTGCCAAGTCCATATTCAACATTAAAGACAATGACTTCATCACTGACGCTGATGCTGATGACCAGGACAACTCCGCTCCCACCTACTGCTTCATGGCACACGGTGCCAAGGTAAACTCACGCACTACTCACTATCAAACATCCAGTGAAGATGACTCTGATTGTGGTTCCAAACCTAGCTACAAAACACTTGCTAAAATTGCAACTGAACAACAGAAAGCTATGGAACATATTCAAAAACTGTTAGACAAAAGCGATGACCTGTTAGATGCTAAAATGACTCGATCTCGGTCCTTAATTGAAGACATAAAAAATCTTCATGTTAAGTATGAGGAACTTGAAAGTCGTCATGAAATGCTCTCAACAACTCATGAAAAGCTTTCCTATGATTATCTTCAAAGGAAGCAAGATCTTGAGAAATTGAGAGCGGCTCATGAAGATCTTCAAAAGGAAAACGAGTCGCTTCGCGCCAAACAAATCAGTTTCACTCAGGAAGGATTTGAACCACCATGTCTTAAATGCATTGAGCGTGACAACGCTACTTCTATTGCTGGATGTTCCACTGCTGCTACTGTTGCAATATCTTCAACTGTTGATGTGGTAACTAACCCCTCTGCTGAGGATGCCACTGCTATTGCTGATGAAAATGCTAGGTTGAAGACATTGCTTGAAACAGGGATGTACAAAAGTCTCAAAGGGCATCAGACACTATGTGATGTCCTCAAAAGACAGATCCTGAACCGGAACCCTAGGAAAGAGGGTGTTGGGTTCGAAAGGAAAATGAATGTTGATGGATCTTACTGGAAACCTAAGAAGTACCCCAAAACCACATGGGTTGCTGCAAAGGAACCTTCAGTGGATCCATCCACCCTATCTGGCTTCACTTGTGCTAATCCCATTGTTATTGATGAATCGTTTGATGCAAACTATAAACTGTTTAAGAATCAGAATGGTGAAGTGTTTGCTAGGTATATTGGTACTAACTGCAGGTATGGGCCACCTATGAAGAAGGTCTGGGTGCCGAAAACGTGTCTAGAAAATCTTCCTGTGTATGTTGTCATGACACCACAAGTGAAGAAGACAAACCCCAGACCACGGGCTTCATATGGTCCAAAGGCTTCATACAGACAGAGGACTCACCTGAGTCGCACTAACGCAAATGTTTTGCAGGGAAACCATACTCAGGCCTATGAATATGAGCGCGTTTCATCAAACCGCCATGTTCATAAGACCAAGAACTACTCTGCTTATTCTTATGAGTACTATTGTCCACCTGCAAGACTATTTGCTAGGGCTCCAAAGCCAAAGTTCTCAGATGCTGCACTTAGACTCATTGCTTCGAAGCCACCCTTGAAGATGTGGGTGGCTAAGAAAGCTTAACTCTCTTTTGCAGGGAAGGGCCTCCAGCCGAAAATGAAATGCGTTTGAAGCTATTGCTGGGGACCTTAAACATCTTGTAGGGCGCAAGATCAGATGCCCAAATGGTCCTATTATGTATTTTGTTCCTGAGTCGCTTGCTACTTGCCCTATCAGTCCTAACCTCAATCTAAGCTTTCATAATCCACTTGCTCGTCAAATGTTTATGCTTCACAATTCTCTTCGTGAAGCCTATCCCCCTAACTGCACTGTAGGGTATGACACCAACTGCTTCAAAATGGATTATTGATAGTGGATGTACTAATCACATGACTGGCAAGTGAAGTCTTCTCATGGACTCAACCTTACGTCCATCTGACAAGAGTCACATCACATTTGCTGATACTAGTAAAAGCAAGGTATTGGGTCTAGATAGAGTTGCAATCTCAAGGGATCAACACATGGATAAAGTGATGCTTGTTGAATCCCCTGGTTTCAACTTAATGTCTGTCTCAATGCTTTGCGATTTAAACATGATTGTGATGTTTGGAAAATATCGTTGCCTTGTTCTAATGGAATCTGATAAATCTCTAGTCTTTGAAGGATATTAGAAAGATGATTTGTACATGGTAGATTTCTCAACAGGACCACAACTTTCCGTATGTCTTCTTGCAAAAGCTTCAGAATGCTAGCTCTGGCATCGGAGGCTAGGGCATGCTGGCATGAGGAACTTGCACACTCTTGCAAAGAAGAAGCATAGCATAGGCATTAAGGGCGTCAAGTTCAAGAAGGATCACTTATGCGGTGCCTGCGAAGCTGGAAAGATGACGAGGGCCAAGCATCCCTCGAAGACAATCATGACAATGACTCAACCCTTCGAACTGCTACACATGGACCTCTTCGGTCCCACTCACTACTCAACTCTTACTACTACTGCTTATCTCTATGGCTTCGTCATTGTTGATGATTATTCAAGATATACATGGCTGCATATAATTCTCTACAAGACTGAAGTGAAGAATGTCTTCAGACGTTTCGCCAATCGAGCCATGAACAACTATGGCGTGAAG
The DNA here is from genome assembly GCF_018294505.1 of Triticum aestivum. Taxonomy (NCBI): domain Eukaryota; kingdom Viridiplantae; phylum Streptophyta; class Magnoliopsida; order Poales; family Poaceae; genus Triticum; species Triticum aestivum. The sequence continues at coordinate 429,333,810 of NC_057797.1, forward strand.
ATCAAGCACATCAGAAGTGACAATGGCACTGAATTCAAGAACACTGACCTCGACACTTATCTTGATACTTTGGGCATCACTCATGAGTTCTCAACTCCATACATGCCGCAACAGAATGGTATCGTGGAACGCAAGAACAGAACACTCATTGAGATGGCCTGGACGATGCTCGATGAATACAAGGCTACAAGAAAGTTCTGGCCTGAAGCCATTGATACTGCATGCCATATCATCAGCCATGTTTATCTTCACAAGCTTCTGAACAAAACATCCTATGAGCCCCTCACTGGTAAGAAGCCAAATGCCAGTTACTTCAGAGTATTTGGTGCCAGGTGCTGGATCAAGGATCCACATCACACTTTAAAATTTGCACCGAAAGCACATGAAGGTTTTATGCTTGGATACAGAAAGGATTCACACTCCTACAGAGTCTTCAACCTCTTTCACTATAAAGTGGTTGAAACTGTGGATGTGCGGTTCAATGAGACTAATGGCTCGCAAAGAGAGCACCTGCCAAATGTGCTAGATGAAGTTCCATCCAGTGAATCCATCAAGCTAATGGGAACTGGAGAGATCATACCGTCTGAAGCACAGCCCGAAGAGGAACTCATCATCTCTGCACCTGATCAACCTGAAGACAATACTCAGCCTGAAGACAATCCTTCTAACGACGACAATGATCAGCAAGAGCAAAATCTTCGTCCTGTTCATCCTCGTGTTGCAAATGAAGTACATATTGAGAGAATAATTGACAGCATCAATGCACCTGGTCCACTCACTCGTTCAAGGGCAACACAATCTGTGGGCACTTCGCATTCGTCTCAATATCTGAACCCAAGAAAGTTGATGAAGCCTTCATGGAACCTGGATGGATTCAAGCTATGCAAGAAGAGCTTCAACAATTTGAGCTGAATAATGTATGGGAACTGGTCAAGCGTCCTGATCCTCGTAAGCACAATATCATAGGCACTAAATGGATATATCGCAACAAGCAAGATGAGCATGGTCAAGTTGTCAGAAACAAAGCTCGTCTCGTTGCTCAAGGATACACTCAAGTTGAAGGAATTGACTTTGATGAAACATTTGCTCCTATGGCTAGGCTTGAAGCTATACGCATACTGCTAGCCTATGAAAATCATCATAACATCCTTCTGTATCAAATGGATGTGAAGAGTGCTTTTCTCAATGCAAGATTGAAGAAGAAGTGTATGTTGCACAACCGCCTAGCTTTAAAGACCCAAAACATCCTGACATGGTGTATAAGCTCAACAAGGCACTGTATGGCCTCAAACAAGCCCCTCGTGCTTGGTATGACACACTCAAAGACTTCATGAAGAGCAAAGGCTTCAAAGCTAGTTCCCTAGATCCCACACTCTTCACGAAGGCATATGATGGTGAACTGTTTGTGTGCCAAATATATGTGGATGACATTATCTTCGGCTGCACTAATCAGAAATACAGTGATGAGTTTGGATACGTGATGCAAGAGCAATATCAGATGTACATGATGGGAGAGTTGAAGTTCTTCCTTGGTCTTCAAATACGACAGCAAGGCAACGACATCTTCATATCTCAAGAGAAATACCTCAAAGATTGCCTGAAGAAGTTTGGAATGCAAGACTGCAAAGGTTACACGACGCCAATGCCAGGTAAACACCATCTGGGTCCCGACGACAATGGTAAAGAGTTCGATCAAAAGGTATACCGCTCCATGATTGGTTCTTTGCTTTATTTGTGTGCATCTAGGCCAGATATCATGCTTAGTGTTTGCATGTGTGCCCGATTCCAAGCGGCACCAAAGGAATCACCACTTAGCTGTGAAGCGAATTCTTCGATATTTGGCTCACACCCCAACACTAGGATTATGGTATCCAAAGGGCTCAGAGTTTGATCTAGTTGGACTCTCGGATGCTGATTATGCTGGTGACAAGGTGGATCGCAAGTCTACATCAGGCACATGTCACTTTCTGGGTCGCTCACTTGTATGTTGGTCTTCAAAGAAGCAGAACTGTGTATCTCTCTCCACTGCTGAATCTGAATACATTGCTGTTGGATCTTGTTGCGCTCAGCTTCTATGGATGAAGCAAACACTCAAAGACTATGGCATTCATCTGAAGCAAGTGCCACTCTACCGCGACAACAAAAGCGCCATCAAGATTGCTAACAACCCAGTTCAGCACTCGAAGACAAAGCACATTGAAATTCGTCATCACTTTCTTAGAGATCATGTCATGAAGGAAGATATTGATATCATACATGTCAACACTGAAGAGCAACTGGCAGATATCTTCACAAAGCCCTTGGATGAGAAAAGGTTTTGCAAGTTATGGTGTGAGCTAAACATCTTGGAATCCTCAAATGTCCTGTGATCAGGCACACATCCTAACACTTATGCATGTTGATGACTTAGATGTGCAACACACGAAGTAAAGTATGTCTTCAATCAATGAAGACTTACATTCTGAGTGTGAATACATTAACGTGGAATTTGACTTCGGAGCGCCACGATAATTGTGCGCCGTGTCTGGGTCTAATACTTCCTATACGGTGGGTAACGCCACCACCAAATTCTTCCCTTAGAAGTGTTTTTCTCATGGCGTTACATTTGCAAAGTCTTCGCATCTTGTTTGTCTTCAATATTAACATGGCCTCATGTTTATCTTCAATGTACTGATTTAGTTTCTGTCCTCTACAACATTTACTTATAGCTATGTCTTCACGTTGAATCTTTTGAACTAAGTGAATGTGATCGGACCCTAACCTTTCTATGCTCCTGTCTCAAGTCTATCTATCCAAATCATATGCATTCTATTGAAACTGTCGAATGTCTTCGCCGTGTCCTTGCCAGCAGGAGATACAGAGACAAACATTAAATCCGTTTTTAAATGCTCAATCCTTTTGCCTGAAACCCGGAGAAGTGGGAATGACCACCCGACAATCCAGGCGTGCATGGGAACATGGAACAACCTCCAATGTGTTGCATGATCGCCACGTGTCCTTCAGATGTGAACCGCCAGGGGCACCTGCGTAATAACGTTGTGCCGTCCCTGTCTCTATAAAATACATGCCTCACCCCAGTCATTATCTCTTCTTCCACTCTCGCACAAACCCTAGCGCCACCGCTAGCCTCGACGATGCCGGAGACGAAGCGCTTAGCTGCCGCGACCTCACCGACGCCGTCCTCACGCCGGCCACGGACATTGTCTTCTCCGCCATCGCCGTAGGTGTCCTCCGTCGCCAAGTTAGGGCACGGAAGATCGAACTTCTCGGCCTCCTCTCCCACTCCTTCTAGCAGTTCCTCGTGTGGTAAATAAAACCTCTTTTTACAGTCTTTTTGATCTGATAGATTCATCCTTTTCAACCACAAGTGGTTTCTATTCCCACAAGTTGGATCTATCTCATTCTGCATCTCATAGCATGCCTAGTATGTTCACTTATGCTTCACAAAGTAGTTAGATTCCTCACTTGTACTTATTCGTGGATTCGTACAAATCTGGAACCAACTCTCTACATATGAGTCAATGTCTTCGCACTATGAGGTCAATGTCTTCTAAACTGTTTTATCTTCAAAATCTTCTGAGAATGCATATGACCTCTTCCCCTTCCCTCGCACCTTTAATGCTGTCACAGGTACATGTCCGTGGGAGAATCCCTTGGTTCTCATAGTATGCATTCATTTGCAGAGTTCTTATAGCATCATATAAATTCTCCTGAAGCCAGTTCTTGTCTGACCAGTAGACGGAAGACTTTGACAGTGTTGAAGCCTTTCAGTCTAAACTTCATGGCAACAGAAAAATCAGTCAGGAAGGGCGGCAGACAGCGCTGTGGAAACACTGCTAAGGACCTGCCACCGGAGCTCTATGAGCTATACAAGTTAGATCCAGAAGAGACCTATGGAGAACGCAAGAACTGAATCCAATGGATTCGAAGACATTGGGCAGAGGAATGGTTCAAGTACAGATTCGTCACCGACGAATATGCTGAGAAGAGTGCCATCAAGGGCCCTGGGGAGATATAATATACAAAGGTATTTAGCCCAAGTCGAAGTCCGAAGCTATTGCTCAAGGCTTCTACCCCTGCATGATTCGTGGACCTCAGCCTGCTAATGCCGACCCATCCTCTTTGTTATGGTGTCGAGAAGATAATCTATTCAAGCGCAACTATCAGTTTGCAATGAACTTGGCCAAGGAAAACAAGAAGTCTTTGGGATTAGACTTCAACCCAGGCCCCTCTACGCCACGTGCCGACGACACACGAGAAGCTGAACCCAATCTTGTTGGGCCCTTCTACAATTTAGAAGGTCTCATCACTCACATAATGGTTCAAGGGGTAGACGTGGATCAACCTGCAGACGACACTGATTCTGATGAAGCGCCTACACCACCAAAGCCTATGAAGCAAATGAAACCCAAGGCTTCAAAGCCCTCTTCAATACCAAAGGCTTCAAAGCCCTCATCTGCACCAAAGGTCTCACGGCGAAGCCTCTGGCCACCACACCTCCTAAAACGAGTGTGCAGTCTGAAGATCTCTCACGCATCTCCAAGTCTGCCAAGTTGAAAAAGCCCATGCAACCCACTGGTCAAGCACTGACCCCTGCTGCTGTTTTGAGAAACGAGAATGACGCTATTGATCTATCCAGCGACGGTGATCTAGGCGATGACGCTCTTGAGCAGTTGATCAAGAGCAAGCAAGATGCGGAAATCTTCAATGATCTTCCTCTCTTTGATGTGGAAATCTTAAACAAGTTTATTGATGAGTGGTTTGACAGCCCAGATGTCAGCTTTGATGATCTTCAGCTTCCCATTGGCCTCAGTGTCGCCTTCCACAGAGCCATTGCTCCTGAGCTGGCTCTAGCTCCGAAAATTGTTGAGCTGAAGCATAAGATCGATTATGAAAAGGCTCAGTTCAAGAAGCACATGGCCAAGCTCAATGTTGAAGACATTCAAAACTTCAAGGTCATATGCATGAGCTCAAGGAGGCATTCCACAAGAAACAAGAAGAAGCAAAAGGTTCTCCTGAGCGCATGAAGAATCTTGCTGCCAAATGTGTTCAAGGCTACAATGAAGCTGAAAAGCGCAAGGCCTTGGGGCGACCAGGCATCGACCCCAGAATGGCTGCCAAGAAGAAGAAGAAGCCAGCTATGGCAGAACCAGAAGCATCAAGGCAGGAAGAACCTCGCATTGTCTTCCCAGCCAGTATGACAGGCTCGAAGCCTAAGGTCCCCACGGTGGCTTTAGAATTCAAGAAAACTAGAGCAGATGAAGCTGAAGCCAGAAAGCGCAAGACCAAAGCCACCACTGATGATGCTCCCCCAACCAAGAAAAGGAAAACAAAGAAGCGAGACTAGGCTGCTCCCACAGAGCCCCTTCTTGTCGAGCCAATTTCTGTTGCTCGTCCTACGTCTGAACATCAAGAGCACTAGTTGATAGTTCATGAGCCTGCTTCCACAGAGGCTCCTGAAGCTGAAGACAATCCAGTTGTTGACCCCACCACAGCTGAAGACATTGGTCCTCATGACAATGTTGAAGATGATGAAGTCCTTCCTCAGATCGAGCACAATTTGGTATCATCGCCTGTGCTCACGCACAACAAGCTCATCAGCATTGGTCGTCCTCTGACGCCAACTGCTTAGGATGCATCGTGGGCTGATCACCCACAACAACAAGACACCCCAAGTTCTCTCCAACCACAAGTCACCTCACCAGTGCAAGATGAGAATGACTTTGAGGCCCAGCCAACTCCATCTCCATAGGCGTCGCCAGTGTTACGCAGGCTTCGCAAAGGACCAAGGCCCCAAGTCACTCTTCCGAGCGTTCCAGATGGAGAAGTGCCCCACCAATCTATTGCACGCCAAGTGTTTCCAGAAGCCACTCCAACTGTGAATGCCACTGAGTCTGAAGCCAAAATGGCTGAAGATATTCCGGCTACATCAGCCGATGAAGAAGAAGCACCATGTGATGAAGAAAGAGTTGCTACACCACCAACCATTCCTGAAGCTGTTCTCGAGGAGAACATGTCCGACCCTCCAGCTCCTGAAGTGGAGGTTACCAATATTGAGGCGGCCACCAACATCAACACTGAAGCCAATGACGTTGTCATGGCTGAAGCTAATATGGCGCCTGGAGCTAACGTCACCACCACCAACAACACTGCTGACGACACTGATGTCATCATGCCTGAAGCCAATACTAAAGCACCTGAAGCCAATGTGGCCCCTGAAGCCAATGTAGCACCAGACGTCATCATTCCTCCTGAAGCTATTGTGCCAGTTGCAGCCCATGTCAACGAAAATGCCAATGCTCCTGTACCCCCTCCAAGACCTCATACTATTGAGCTGGCATTTGATCATGGCCAGCCTATTATGGTCCGATGGCCCATTCTGGTTCCTCCACCTGCCATGGGTCCACAATTTGACTATCATGTCGAGCACATGCCTCAAGTCCAGAAGCCCAAGCCAAGACTTCCAAGATTCCCAGGCACTGTAACCTCACCTGGGGTCTTCAATGTGAATGGCTTCATGGCACATAACACCTTCTTCAACAGCGCCAAGAACCCTTACTCCAAACCTCGCATTTCATCGGATCAGTTCTGGAGCTATCAGCAGCGCAGCTACTATTCATGCGTCTTATACAATCAAGGGCGCATATTTCCACATATGCGTCTCGACACTGAAGCTATAACTGCCCTGCCCTGTCTAGAAGAAGCGTTGGATTGCTTTAGAGACGCTGGACTCCTGCAGTTTGTCACAGACAAGGCACACTGGAATGAAGAGCTTTTGTTACAGTTCTATGCAACTCTTCACATTCGAGGCTACAACAAGGATGCAAAGACTTGGGTCCTTGAGTGGATGACATGCAATGTCCATCATGAAGCCAAAGCTCTTGATATCATTGAGCTCACAGGCCTGCCCACTCCTGGTGAATACTATGAACCAGACTATCAACAACACCAGAATGCTTTGGAGAGCATGTTTTAGAAGCCAGAACCCAACATGACCCAAATGTTGAGCATGATGAAGCCTTTGCCTCACGACGCTGACTACCCATCTGAATTCTTTGTTGAAGACCTAGAGTATCTGCCTCGCACCATTTACCATATCATCAGAAAAACTCTATGGCCTTCAAAGGACATTCATCTGCAGCGAAGCTTGAAGGAGCAATGAAGACTTTGGTTTTCTATATCTTCAATGGCATCAGCTTCAATGCTCAAGACTTCTTCATCAGACAATTGGCTGCATCTGGCTCCGACATTTTTGGTTTGAAGTTCTATGCTCCATGGGTAATGCGTCTTATCAAGCTGCACTCCTCCTTCAACTGTCAGCCGTCTGCGCACAATCATCTTGTATTCTTGCCAGAGGTTGATCTGTCTGTTGAAGCTATTTACCTAGAGCCTTCTAAGGATCCCATTTATCTTCACAATGCCGATCGTCAAAGCTTCACCCAGCCCATTGAAGGAGTTCAGGCAGTCTCTCGTGATTATCCCTTGGCTGGTAACACACGTGCCCCTAGTGCTCAAACTGACGCCACTAGAAGCACCATTTCCCAAAGGCCTCGAAAGCGATCTCGTGTTCTCAATGACCGAGAGCTTCTCGCCGTGCTACATCAGAAACATGATAAGCATCATGACTGGCTTAAGAGTCAGATGCAAAGCCTATTGGTGGACGTCAATCACATTCGCAATCTTGCCACCAAGAATGCCTTTGTTACACATGAAACCTGTCAGAGGCCTTGGAAGAGTTTGACATTGCTTAGTGCTGAAGCTGATCTGCAAGACGATGGCTTCACAGAAAGATTCAAGTTTGACTCAACTCCTCCAAGGAATGCTCACTTGCGTCAGACTCCCTCACTTGAAGACTTTGACTATTCGTCCTCAGCTGTGACGGTGAATGCCAGAGTCATCGATGACCAAGATAATGCCACTTCATCTCCTCCAACTACTGCGAGTGTCGAGACTGCACCGAGCTCTTCTGCACCATCGGACCTCAACGACGACCCTGCTGCCTCACCTACACCTCATGGGAACGAGTAGAAGCTCTATGTCTTCAAACCTTTTTGGTCATTACTGACAAAAGGGGGAGAAGCATACGAGTTGATAGTCTTCAAGCAGGTCCATATGGGTGGTCACTTTACTTTTTGCTACTTTTGCCAAGTGCTTACAACTCTCGCTTTTTGATACATTTGGTTCTTTGAGTTGTAACACTTAAACTCGATGGTCGTCTGCTACTTATTTGCTATTCTGTGATGCGATGATAAATTCCGCATGTGCGATGATAACTTCCGCACTTAGGTAATTTTGCAGACGTCCATTTTTCATTATGCATGTCATTATCTTCGTAATATCAAATCATGCATGATGAATTGTCATCATAAGTTGAAGATGATCTCCACAAGTACAACCTGCCATGTGCATTTGCATTCCAAAAGCAAATTACTTATATGCACATCTTCAGGGGGAGCCTTTGCCACTTATGAAGACAATACCTTATCCTTTACAATTTCACATATTTATTCCCCGTTGAACAACTTCAACCAGTTTTTCATCAATCACCAAAAAGGGGGGAATTGTAAGTGCATCTAGTGCCACCCCTAGTTGGTTTTGGAGTGTTGACGACAAACCTGGTTGAGGGACTAATGTTTTTGTGAGAATTGCAGGATAACGCAGGTAGAAGTCCCTCATTGATTAGGTTTTCCTACCAAAGATGAACCCTAAAAATGTATGAAGACATTGAAGTCAAAGGTGGTATGTGAAGACATTCACATTGAAGACTGTGACAAGAGAAGACATTGCATGAAGACTATGGAGCGCGAAGACTTAGTTGTTTCGTCGTTCTTTTTCTTCTTTGTTGAGTCATAGGAACCACCGTACTATTAAGTGGGGTCCAAGTGAACCAGTCAGAATGGTTGAAGTGATGCTTAACCAAAATCCTATGTCTTCGAGCGAAGACAATGAGAGCAAATCTTATCCAGAGCTGGATAAGTCAGCTTTGCTTGTAGCTCAAGTAAAGTTGTCGTGTGTGTTTGAAATCTGACTGTTGGAACACATGTCAGTTCCTTAGTGACCCAGGGTCATTTCGGACAAATCAGGTCGGGTTGCCTAGTGGCTATAAATAGCCCACCCCCTACACCATAAATTGGTTGGCTGCTCAGAGTTAGTGTACGGCTTTTGTCGTTTGAGAGCAACCCACCTCGAAGCCTTTGAGAGAGAATTCCTTGCGAGGACAAAGCCCTAAACACCCAGAGCCAAAGAGTGTTAGGCATCACTGAAGTCTTCCTATCTGTGTGATCTGAAGACTTATTACACTTGAGGACTGTGAATCCTCCAGCCGGTTAAGCGTCGCGTTCTGAGCATCCAAGAGTCATTGTGGATCGCCGGTGAACGAAGTCTGTGAAGGTTTGGAAGTCTACCTTGAAGACTTACCAGAGTGATTGGGCGAGGACTGGGTGTCCTTAGGTCAAGGGGAATAAGGTGAAGACGCGGTCTTCTGAGTTAAATCTCAGCCTCCCTAACCAGACTTACAGTTGTCACAGCAACTGGAACTAGTCCAACAAATCATTGTCTTCAACGAGCCACTGGTTCCATCCTTCCCATCTCCTTATTTTCAGATTGGTCCTTGTGAAGTCATTGCCTATTTGCACTATCTATTTGTCTTCACTGTGTGACTGCTTGTTCTGATTGGCTTCATACTATCTTCCATCCTGATCTATACTGCCTAGCTGCTATTAGACTTGGTGCTTTCATTTCATTGAATAATTGACTATGGCTTGCTTAGTGTAGTCCACCTTCCGCTGCATGGCTATAGGTTTATTTCTATCGTTTGTCTTCGAAACTTCCATGTTTTAAGACTTTCATAAAAATCACCTATCCACCCCCTCTAGTCAATCACTAGCACTTTCAGGGTGGATAGACCCCGCCACGGAGGTCGCACTCTCATCGGCGATCGAGCCGAGTATCGACCTTACCCTTCACGGGAGACGTGATGCCGAACTACCGGATTCTTCCCCGGCCACGGACTCCGAACCGCCTGCACCCATGCCTATCAAATCCGACCGGGCGCTGATCATGGAATTTACCTCCGCGGATATTTTTCAGCACTCGCCCTTCAGCGACATACTGAACTCATTAAGGTCTCTCTCCTTGTCAGGAGAGTCCTGGCCGAACTATGTTCGGCAGGATTGGGATGCGGGTGACGAAGAAATTCGCCGCCCACCCACCACCCACTTAGTAGCCACTGTAGACGATTTGACTGACATGCTCGACTTCGACTCCGAAGACATCGACGGCATGGACGACGATGCAGGAGGCGAACAAGAACCACTGCCCACAGGGCACTGGACAGCCACCTCGTCATATGACATATATATGGTGGACACACCCAAAGAAGTCAATGGCGACGGGACAATGGAGGATGACCCCTCCAAGAAGCAACCCAAGCGCCGACGTCAGCGGCGCCGCTCTAAGTCTCGCCAAAGCAAAAGCGGTGACACCGACACATGAGATAATAGCACTCTGGACAGTGCCGAAGACGACAACAATCCCCTCTAGCAAGATTTAGGGCAGGAGGATGGAGAAGCCAGCCCTCCCGAGAGAGCGATAGATGGAGAGGCGGAGGATGATAATTACATGCCTCCCTCCGAAGACGAGGCAAGCCTCGACGATGACGAATTCGTCATGCCTGAGGATCCCGTCGAACAAGAGCGCTTCAAGCGCCGGCTTCTAGCCACGACAAATAGCCTTAAGAAAAAGCAACAACAACTACAAGCCGATCAAGATTTGCTAGCTGACAGATGGACTGAAGTCCTTGCGGCCGAGGAATATAAACTCGAACGCCCCTCCAAGAGGTACCCAAAGCGCAGGTTGCTACCCCGACTGGAGGAGGAAGCACCAAAACCTACATCTCCAGCGTATGACGCGGCTGATCGGCCACCTCATGGCCACGACAAAGAGGCATTCCAGCCAAAAGTTCAGCCCGCACCCCGACGCCACTCAAATAAAAATGTCAAGACATGGGGAAATACGCCAGACCTGCGAGACGTATTGGAGTACAAAGCAAAACACGCAAGATCGATCTACGGATCACAAGGGCGCACCACTATGTGAGACGATAACCATCACGCCGGATACAATAAAAGTAAGTCCGGTTGGGCCGAACACAGCGGACAAGACTCATTTGAGCTGCGTCGCGATATAGCCCAGTACAGAGGCGCCGCACACCCCCTATGCTTCACAGACGAAGTAATGGATCATCAAATCCCAGAGGGTTTCAAACCCGTAAATATAGAATCATACGACGGCACAACAGATCATGCGGTATGGATCGAGGACTTCCTCCTGCACATCCACATGGCCCGTGGTGACGATCTACACGCCATAAAATACCTCCCACTTAAACTCAAAGGACCAGCTCGGGATTGGCTCAACAGCCTGCCAGTAGAATCCATTGGCTGTTGGGAAGATCTGGAAGCCGCATTCCTTGACAACTTCCAGGGCACTTATGTGCGCCCACCAGATGCCAATGACTTAAGCCACATAATTCAGCAGCCAGAGGAATCGGCCAGGCAATTCTAGACACAGTTCCCAACAAAAAAAAATCAAATCGTCGACTGTCCAGATGCAGAGGCCCTAGAAGCTTTTAAGCACAACATCCGCGACGAGTGGCTCGCCCGGCACCTTGGCCAGGAAAAGCCGAAATCTATGGCAGCCCTCACGACAATCATGACCCACTTTTGCGCGGGAGAAGACAGCTGGCTGGCTCGCAGCAATAACATATCAAAGAACCATGGTACTTTGGATACCAAGGATGGCAATGGCAGGTCATGTCGCAACAAACACAAGCGCCACATTAATAGCGACAATACCGAGGATACGGGTCAAGTCAATGCCGTATTCAAAGGCTCTAAACCCGGTCAACGGAAAAAGCCATTCAAAAGAAGCACTCCGGGCCCAACTAGTTTGGACCGTATACTCGATCACTCGTGTCAAATACACGGCACCCCCGACAAGCCAGCCAACCACACCAACAGGGATTGTTGGGTGTTCAAGCAGGCCGGCAAGTTAAATGCCGAAAACAAAGATAAGGGGTCACATAGCGATGCCGAGGAGGAGCCCCGGCAGCCGAACACCGAAGGACAGAAGAGGTTCCCCCCACAAGTGCGGACGGTGAACATGGTATACGCAACCCACATCCCCAAGAGGGAGCGAAAGCATGCGCTAAGGGACGTATATGCGTTGGAGCCAGTCGCCCCAAAGTTCAACCCATGGTCCTCTTGTCTGATCACCTTCGATCACAGGGACCACCCCACTAGTATCCATCATGGTAGATTCGCCGCACTGGTCCTAGACCCAATCATTGACGGATTTCACCTCACTCGAGTTCTTATGGATGGCGGCAGCAGCCTGAACCTGCTTTATCAGGACACAATGCGCAAAATGGGTATAGACCCCTCAAGTATCAAACCCACAAAAACGACCTTCAAAGGCGTCATACCAGGTGTAGAGGCCCATTGCACAGGCTCAGTCACACTGGAAGTGGTCTTCGGATCCCCGAATAACTTCCGAAGCGAGGAGTTAATCTTCGATATAGTCCTATTCCGCAGTGGCTATCATGCACTGCTCGGGCGAACCGCATTCGCAAGATTCAACGCAGTACCGCACTATGCATATCTCAAGCTCAAGATGCCAGGATCTCGGGGGGTCATCACAGTCGATGGAAACATAGAGCGCTCTCTCCATACGGAGGAGCACACTGTGGCCCTCGTAGCAAAAGCGCAATGCAGCCTCTTAAGGCAATCCACCTGTTCGGCGATTCAAGACCCGGACACCTTCAAGCGCGCCCGAAGTAATCGGCAACAAGACCGCCTGGCATGTTCCGAGCTCGCATAGCAATGCGCCCCCCACCCCAGTACCAGCCAAACAGCAAAATCCGTGCCATGCGTACATAATTACGCATTAAAAATACCATGGTCACAGGTGGGAGGGGGGTACGACTACGGCATGCCCCAAGACGTGGCTCAACCGCACTAGGGGCTTCCCACTTTGTTATTTTTCTCTCTTTCAGGACTTTAATCTCTGGAAACCCCATCCGGCAGCACGGTTGCCAGACACACGATGCAACAACCAAGAGGCAGAAAGCTACGTCGCACCACGGAGCTCCGAGGTGGTCTCTGACAACGAGTGAAATACCTGCTTTAAATACCATTCCTCAGCTTGCCCTTGGAGGGGACATGTCAAATAGTCCTACTTTTTGCTTATCGCACTACTTGTAGCATTGTGCTTTAACGCACCTTTTTGAATAAACAATGCATAGCGCTAGACTATTATCACATTCTCTATTCTTCTTTATATATATATGTATGTATGTATGTTCATTCATGACATCCAGCACCCGTACAGTCTGGTATGGCCAATACGCTAGGGGCTTAAGCATACCCCATAATACGGCGTGAGAAGTCCGAACACTTTCGACAGTGCGGCCTCGAACTTATAGCATTATATGCATCAGCTCTGAATCATGTCTTGGGTCAATAGTTCGGTTTGCCTGGCTCCCATGTTTTGGTACCTTAAGTTCCGCTATATCGGCTAAGGTAGCACTGGGAGAACTACTGCGATTGTGCCCTGGTTCAGCTGGGCTAAGCACCTCAATAGAGAAAGCTAAAACTGACTATCATGATAAGGCGAGAGCTGGTCGCTGTTCGAGAGGTTTCGAGTCCCTAAAGACTTATGTCGCTTAGAGCGAGGAGTCGGCTTTGTCCGGCATAAGGCGTTTATAGCGCCCCGAATTCGGCCTTCCGAATACTAGGGGCTTCGCCAAAATTTAAAATTGAAGAATTCTATGGCTAAGTGAGAGTGATAAAGCATTATAGTCCGGTTGCCTTGTTCGTTGTGCTGAGCACCTCCCTCGAAGGACCCGACAATGGGAAAAAGAGTGCTCAGGTTTATCCCGAACACCCCAGCACTCATGGCATGGGGGCAGAAGCGAACGACTGGCCATCTCTCAGATTTCATAAACAGCCGCACAGAAGGTAATATTTGAAATTCAAACAAGCGTTGCATAGCGCATATGAACAAGTTTTCATAATACAGGATCACACGAGCAAGTTCATTAAAAAATTACATCTTTTGCACACTCATCCGTCACAGGACGGGCACCCTTCAGGACACCCTCATAATACATTTCGGGGTGGCGATGCTCCTTGCCCTACGGCGGCCCCTCCTTCACCAGCTTCTCAGCGTCCATCTTGTCCCAGTGCACCTTCGCACGGGCAAAGGCCCGGCGTGCACCCTCGATGCAGACGGACCGCTTTATGGCCTCCAGCCGTGGGAAGACATCTATAAGCCGCCTCACCAGGCCGAAGTAGCTATCGGGAAGGGAGTCGCCAGGCCACATCCGGACTATAAGGCCCCTCATGGCCTATTCGGCCTCCTTGTGCAGCTCGACCAGTTGCTTCAGCTGGTCGCTCATAGGCATCGGGTGTTCGGTCCCAGTATACTGAGACCAGAACAGCTTCTCCGTCGAGCTTCCTTCCTCGGCCTGGTAAAACTTCGCGGCATCTGACACGCTGCGCGAAAAATCTGCGAATGCTCCTGGAGAGGTCCGGACTCGGGTAAGTAACAAGTAATTTACTTTCACATGCTTGCTTTGCATATTGAATGCCTTACACGCCGCTATCTTCCTCATCGCCTCAATCTCCTGGAGGGCCTTTTAGGCTTCAGCCTTGGCATTCTTTGCGCTCTCGAGGTCCGCGACAAGCTCAGACTCTCGCGTCTTCGAGTCAAGCTCCAAAGCCTTGTGCTTCGTCACGAGAGCCTAGAGCTCTTGCTGCACCTCGCCCACCCGTGCCTCTTGCTTTTCCCACTCGGTGCGCTCCTTGGCCACTTTGTCTTCGGCCTCAGACAGTGCTTGCTTTAGGGTCGCCACTTCGGTTGTGGCCCCTGGCACATTCATGATGATCCTGTCATTTTACAACCACATTTTCTTATATATATATATAGACAAGGTATTACTTACCTTTGCTCTCCTCGAGCTGCCTCTTGGCAAGGCCGAGCTCTTTCTCGGACCCCTCGAGGTCCTGCTTTAGTGTGGCGACCTCCTCAGTCAGTGCGGCAGAGGTCAGCAGCGAAGCCTGCATACGCATACAGACATACTTATATTAGACTCCTGCATATATTATTTGATCCTCTATTCGGATTTTCTTTGTGAACACCAAACAAAGCATCAGGGGCTACTGTCTATGCGGTAATATTTTCCTATATTTTAAATACTTACCTCAAAGCCTGTTAGAAGGCTGGCACAGGCTTCAGTCAGTCCGCTCTTGGTGGACTGAACCTTCTTGATCACCGCACTCATAATAGTGCGGTGCTCTTCATCGATGGAAGCGCCGCGAAGCGCTCCCAACAGGTTATCTGGTGCCTCTAGATGGACAGAGGTCACCGGCATGGGCGTCTTGCCCCTTTTGGAAGGGGGCCGCCTGCCCGAGTCCGGAACCACTGGAGGTTCCGGCGCGGTGTTTGGCTGAGAGCCGAACTTGGAGCCCCCGGGAGCCTTGCTCCCTTTGCTCCTGGAGTCCGGAAGGTCGCCTTGAGGCGCCTCCGGTACTGTCTCCCCCCGGCTCGGTGCCTCCTGAGACAGTACCTCGGCATTGTTCGTAGGGCAAGGAGAGGTGGCGGTTGGAAGTGTATCACTATTCATGTCCGACGAGTCCAAGGAACCATCTGACGATGATACATCGATACGGGCTTGGGGCGGACTGCATAATCATATTCGACGTTAGGAGAAGCAGTGCAGCAAAGGTATGCTATGAGTTATTCTGGTATCCGAAATTTTACGACTTCGCCAGAGGCTTGGCCCTGAGCAGCCACTCGTCTTCGCCATCGGCGGCGGTGGTGGAACAGTCCGGAAGGAGAGTCCTTCCCTTCTTGGACCCTTCGGCCTCCCCGGTTGGGGCGGCCTTCCTCTTCTTGTCTCCCCCGGCTGGAGGGGGAGAGTCTTCGTCTTCCTTCTCCTCGTTTTCTTGGGAGGAGTGCATCTTGGAGGTATCGGATGATGAGTCTGATACCACCTGACAACGGGAACTCTTTCGGGTTCCCTTGGCCTTGTTCTTGGTCTTATCCGGCACCTCATAAGGAGCCAGAGTCCGCATCTCCGTCAGGAGAGCATCCGCAGGGTTTTCGGGCAGAGGGGCCGGACAGTTGATCTGCTCCGATGTCTCCACCCAGTCCTGTCAAAGGCATGGGAGCTCAGACCCCGCACATGATTAAGCTATGGGAAATAAACACCCTATCAGATGTACAGAACTTACCGGATTCGCAGAACGCTTCGCGCTTAGCCCGCGGTCCTCGGTAAGAGAAGGAGGGACCTCGGCGCCCTTGAACACCACCCTCTAGACGTCTTTATGTGTCGTGTCGAAGAGCTCACTTAGAGTCTGGTGCCGGGCCGGGTCGAACTCCCATAAGTTGAAATCCCGTTGTTGACACGGGAGGATCCGGCGGAAGAGCATGACCTGGACTATGTTGACAAGCTTAAGTTTCTTGCTTATCATGTTCCGGATACACTTCTGGAGTCCGTCCAGCTCCACCAATGAACCCCAGGACAGGCCCTTCTCCTTCCAGGAAGCGAGCTGCATGGGGATTCCGGATTGGAACTCGGGGGCCGCCACCCAGTTGGTGTCGCGTGGCTCGGTGGTGTAGAACCACCCCGATTGCCACCCCTTTATGGTCTCCACGAAGGAACCCTCGAGCCATATAACGTTGGGCATTTTGCCCACCATGGCTCCGCCGCATTCCGCTTGTTGGCCGCCCACCACCTTCGGCTTGATATTGAAGGTCTTCAGCCACAGGCCGAAGTGGGGCCGGATGCGAAGGAAAGCCTCGCACACGACGATGAACGCCGAGATGTTGAGGATGAAATTCGGGGCCAGATCATCAAAGTCCAGCCCATAATAGAACATGAGGCCACGGACGAATGGATGGAGGGGAAACCCCAGTCCACGGACGAAGTAGGGGAGGAAAACCACCCTTTCGTGAGGTTCCGGGGTAGGGACGACCTGCCCCACGACTGGCAGCTGGTGCGCGATATCCGCGGCTCCACGTAACTTTTTGATGTGCTCCTCCGTGATGGAGGAGGCCATCCACTTTCCTCCCGCTCAGGACATGTTTGGAGAGAGTTGAGGAGGAGGATGCGGACTTGGGCGCTGGAGCTCGAGTGCGCGAGAATGGATAAGCAAGGAGGAAGAAGGCGTGGGTAGAAAAAGGTGAGATCTTATCCCTTTATAAGGGCGGACTAAACTATGCACCCCCACTTGCCTGGTAAAACTCGCTTATCCCCCAAGCGCCGTAATTGATGGCGTGGTTGGGTTACCCACGTCCGTATTGATGAGAATCCCGTAATAAGGCGAACACGATCTCTGCTTTGACAAGACGTGTCAAGAAACCGCCTCACGTTATGTGCGGGGGCTGGTTAAAGAAAAATGGTTCAAATAATTACCGGGCCGTGGCGTGATGTCATGCTGCCAAAACGTGTCAGCAGATTAGATTTGTGGTAGTATTATTCTCTCTACGGTGGTATGTGGAACTTATTTTGCAGGGTTAGACACTATCCTTGTATTCAAATTCTTCCGTGGTGTATTTAGAGGAGGAACCCGCCTTGCAATGCCGAAGACAACATCATTGAAGCCTGGTTCAGGGGCTACTGAGGGAGTCCTGGATTAGGGGGCCTCCGGATAGCCGGACTATATCCTTTGGCCGGACTGTTGGACTATGAAGATACGATATTGAAGACTTCGTCCCGTGTCCGGATGGGACTCTACTTGGTGTGGAAGGCAAGCTAGGGAATACGGATATGTATATCTCCTCCTTTTGTAACCGACCTTGTGTAACCCTAGCCCCTTCCGGTGTCTATATAAACCGAAGGGTTTTAGTCCGTAGGACAACATACAATCATACCATAGGCTAGCTTCTAGGGTTTAGCCTCTCCGATCTCGTGGTAGATCAACTCTTGTAATACCCATATTATCAAGAATAATCAAGCAGGATGTAGGGTTTTACCTCCATCAAGAGGGCCCGAACCTGGGTAAAACATCATGTCCCCTGCCTCCTGTTACCATCCGCCTTAGACGCACAGTTTGGGACCCCCTACCCGAGATCTGCCGGTTTTGACACCGACAGTGGCCATCAACCTCGGGCGCCACCAGCGCGAGCTCGATAATGCGAAGGCAGAGGCTTCCCTCGCAGCCTCCCGTGAAGCCTACTCCCGAGCTCTAGAAGAGGCTCGAGAAGCTGACTGCCGTCGCGAGGCCGCGGAGAAGCGCGCGTGGGAGCTCCAAGCCTGGAGCACCGTCTTGGACAGCAGGTGGAGGCGCACAGGGCTCCCCTTGCATCGCTGAGGGGAAGCCCGCCAAGGAGGAAGAGATCCGTAAGCGCGAGGAGGTGCTGGCGCTGGAAGCTGTGGAGCGCAACCTTAAACTCGAACGGTTGGAGACAAGGGAGTGCCAGGTTGCTCAGGCGGAGGACGACGTCGGCGCGTGCGAGGCCAGGGCCCAGGAGGAGGTCGACCGCCGAGTGGCCCAGGCTCGCGCGGATCTTGAGAGCAGGCACAACCTGAAGCTGAAGCTCGTGGAAGCCAGGGCCGATGGTAGGACTGATGCCCTCAAGTCCTGGTTGATCGAGGTGGAGCGGCGCGAGGAGGCCGCCGCAACCGCCCTGGCCTCGGTGTAGGCTGAGCTGGCTTCCACCCGTGCTGATCTGCTCTCTCTTCGGCAGCGGGTCACTAACGCCGAGTCCGTCACGCGACAGAACAAGGATGAAGTGCTTGAGCGGCGGACGTTGGAGCGTGTGCACGCCCCCATGCTCGAGGACCTCAGGAATAGGGCGAACACCGCCCTGGGCCATATCTGCGATGAGAATGCTCCTCATACCCATGCGAACGACTACTCCAGCCACCTCCGCTTCTTCGCCGACGTGGTGACGCGCCTGCAGAATCGTTTCGAGAGGGCTCGCCAGCTTGTTGAAGAGAGGAGTTGCAGCCTGCTCGGGCGCGCGTTCTCCCGCGTCTTCAGCCATCTCCAGAATGCCGATCCCAACTTTGATTTTGACGCCTCCATTGCTCCCATACCTAAAGCCATCCGGGGAGACCTAGCGCGATGGGTTGAAGACAACGTGGATGCGCTGGTCAGGGCCTTCGCTTCTGAAGACGACGCGGTGGTGGTCGCTGCAGACAAAGACGATATGATTGATGACCGCGATGCCGGTGCCAGTGAAGGTGGAGGCAACGCCAACAACGGTGACAGCGACGCCAGCGGTGCGTCTGAAGACAACATGGGGGACGCAGCGAGCGACATATCCGGCCGATCCCACGTTTCCCTACTGTTTGCCCTGTAAAAACTTAGGCGTGGCCCCGGAAGATTGTAAGAGCATTTTGAGAGGGGGAGCCCCTCATTTAAACAAATCGCAGCTTTTTATCCTTCTGTGTCAAATTGGGTATGCGTCTTCACGAGCTCACGTATGCTGGGTCAAGGTTGCTGTTGCGGTTTACCTTAGCCTGGACGAGCCCAAAAGCGGCTCAGGAGATTGTGGGTTTCTAGGAAGCTCATGAGGAATTCGCCGACACTCCCGAGGGGGCCGCGTGATAAGCGAGCGCCAGCCGTGGCGCGACACGTGCGTGGCTCATGTGCTTCGTGCCCAGCCCCGCTCGAGAGGGGGGAGCAACAGGCGCGAACTCCGAAATAAGGCAAGAACCAGACTGCGAGAAATAGCTCGAACGAGAAAAGACATCCCTCCCACGCGCATTAAACGAAAAAAATTCAACTTCAACTTAAATCCAAATCCAGAAGCCAGGGTTATAGAAAAGAGATCAAAAGCAAATGGCCGCATCTGGCTCCTAGTCTAGTCTTCGACGTCTTCTCACCAGCACGGAGCTACGTGCTACCACTGGGCGTGGAAGGGAGCCCCCGAGGCCCGAGGGCGGCTCTCCTGAGGCTCCGAGGCGTGTACAACCCCACTCATTATTACGTGAGAGTGTCACGGGTGGCGATCTTCACAGGCGTGAGCCTTAATTCATATGCCTGACGAGGGCCCCGCCTTGCGCCACCCCCTACCACCGCTGGGACGAACGGAAACCAAGACGGCCCAACGAGGGCAGAAGGATGCCAGCGCCACCCTCGGCGACCACGGGTCCTCCGCCGGGGGAAAGGTCGCCGGTGCCACCCCGGCAGAGGGCCAACCTCCAGGAGTTGCCTTGCTTCGTGCGACGCGGGGAGGGGCCTTGCTCCTGGCCCCTCCTACGCAGCCCCCAGTGAGTCTCTCCTGATGGGGCGGGCATCGCCGTGCCGGAACCATCGCCTGGCGCCGTGACCTGGTTCATCTGTTGCTCATGGTTAGCGTAAGCTTGTCCCTGAGGGATTGGTGGTACCCTGTATCTGTTGTCGATGGCGCGGCTGGCGGGGCTCTCTGGCGGCTCTTGGAAGGCTTCAGCTCCTAATGCCTCCTCCTCCCATCCTGGACCAAGGAACGGGACGGGGTCGTCCTCCGGCATGTACTCCTGGTCCATCATGCAGGGCACGTAGGCCTCCAGGCCGCTGCCCCGAAGACCTCGCCGAAGTGCCCCACGCTCCATGTTGCTCGGCCTGTCATGCTGTCCTGAGGATGGCGGGGCGGCGCCTCACCAGGGCCGTGTGCGATGACGCTCGTGCCCGCATCCATCTGAGGTGGCGCAGGTGCGAGGGGGCGCCCTCCGCCGTGGATCGTGCTAATGTCGACGAAGCCCCCAGGCGCACTTGGGGGTACGCGGGCGCGGCGAGGCCCAACGTGGGATCCTGCCGCTGCCCGGGGCGTCAGCTGGTAGCAGAAGGGCGGTGCTCCCATGACCGCCGCGTCCAGTAGCTCGGCGACGTGTTCCAGTAGTGCATCCCGGCCGCTCTCCATTAGTCGGCACCGCAGCAGCTCCCGTGCCACCGTGAGCGCGGCCCGCATGTTCGCCTGCTCCCTCCTGGTGTGCGGTGCCGTCGCCGCGGCGTGGCTTGCGGCCCTTGCAGCAGCTCGCGTCTGCCGGGGAGTAAGAGCAGAGGGTGAGTGACCCCGCCGCCCACGCCCCGCGATGTTTGGCTATGCGCGTGCCGCCTGAGACGCGGGGTTGAGGTCTTCCTGGGCAGGCAGCGCCGCCTGGGCGGGCCAGGCTACCCAGCGGTCGTTGTCAGCCCTCGGGTCGCCGGACATCGGAACCGCGGAGTGTCGGCGGATTGAATGGTGGAGAAGAGGCTCCGGCGCACCCCTACCTGACGCGCCAAATGTAGGATCACGGGTTCCGGCAAAACCCTTAAGTTTCGAACACTGGGGTGTGTGCGAAGATTTCCCCCCTACCAATCCACGTCCTAACTCAGCTGAGATCGTACGAACTAACTCGACAAACTCGCAACACGGAGGACGCAAGATTTATACTAGTTCGGGCCACCGTTGTGGTGTAATACCCTACTCCAGTGTGGTGGTGGTGGTGGATTGCCTCTGGGGCTGATGATGAATAGTACAAGGGGAAGAACAACCTCCTGAGGTTGAGGTGTGATGACCCACAAGTATAGGGGATCTATCATAGTCCTTTCGATAAGTAAGAGTGTCGAACCCAACGAGGAGCAGCAGGAAATGATAAGTGGTTTCCAGCAAGGTATTCTCTGCAAGTACTGAAATAAGTGGTAACAGATAGTTTTGTGATAGGATAATTTGTAACGAGCAACAAGTAACAAAAGTAAATAAGGTGCAGCAAGGTGTCCCAATCCTTTTTGTAGCAAAGGACAAGCCTAGACAAACTCTTATATAGAGAAAAGCGCTCCGGAGGACACATGGGAATATCATCAAGCTAATTTTCATCACGCTCATATGATTCGTGTCTGGTACTTTGATAATTTGGTATGTGGGTGGACCGGTGCTTGGGTACTGTCCTTACTTGGACAAGCATCCCACTTATGATAAACCTCTATTGCAAGCATCCACAACTACAACAAAAGTATTAAGGTAAACCTAACCATAGCATGAAACATATGGATCCAAATCAGCCCCTTACGAAGCAACACATAAACTAGGGTTTAAGCTTCTGTCACTCTAGCAACCCATCATCTACTTATTACTCCCCAATGCCTTCCTCTAGGCCCAAACAATGGTGAAGTGTCATGTAGTCGACGTTCACATGACGCCACTAGAGGGATGACAACATGCATCTCATCAAAATATCGAACGAATACCAAATTCACATGACTACTGATAGCAAGACTTCTCCCATGTCCTCAGGAACAAACGTAACTACTCACAAAGCATAAACATGTTCATAATCAGAGGGGTATTAATATGCATATAGGATCTGAACATATGATCTTCCCCCAATTAAACCAACTAGCATCAACTACAAGGAGTAATTAACACTACTAGCACCAATCCCGGACTTGGAGACAAGAATTGGATACAAGAGATGAACTAGGGTTTTGAGAGGAGATGGTGCTGATGAAGATGTTGATGGAGATTGCCCTCTCCCGATGAGAGGAGCCTTGGTGACGACGATGGCGATGATTTCCCCCTCCGGGAGGGAAGTTTCCCCGGCAGGACAGTTCTGCCAGAGCCCTAGATTGGTTCCGCCAAGGTTCCGCCTCGTGGCGGCGGAGTTTCGTCCGAGAAGATGGCTTCTTATTTTTTTTCCATCGAAAGACTTCATATAGAAGAAGATGGCCACCGGAGGGCCACCAAGGGGCCCACGAGGTAGGGGGGCGCGCCCCCACCCTTGTGGGCAGGGTGTGCCCCCTGGTGAATCTCTTCCGTTGAGTATTTTTTATATATTCTGAAAATGTCTTCCATGAAGTTTCAGGACTTTTGGAGCTGTGCAGAATAGGTCTCTAATATTTGCTCCTTTTCCAGCCCAGAATCCCAGCTGCCGGCATTCTCCCTCTTTATGTAAACCTTCTAAAATAAGAGAGAATAGGCATACGTATTGTGACATAATGTGTAATAACAGCCCATAATGCAATAAATATCGATATAAAAGCATGATGCAAAATGGACGTATCAACTCCCCCAAGCTTAGACCTCGCTTGTCCTCAAGCGAAAAGCCGAAATCGAAAAATATGTCCACATGTTTAGAGATAGAGGTGTCGATAAAAAAAATACGGACATGAGGGCATCATGATCATTCTTAGAACAACAACTTACATAATTCTTGTCATATGATTTCTTATGCTAGAGTAATAATTCAATCACAATTTCAAGTATGAATCCTAAATTTTATTGAAAACTAAGAAACTATAATCTCAGTCATTGGAGCAATTGCAATTTATCATAACATAGGAGAGAGTCAATGTATAAGAGCTTTTCAGCAAGTCCACATACTCAACTATCCTATAGTCTTTCACAATTGCTGACACTCACGCAATACTTATGGGTATGGAATTTTAATCGGACACAAAGAAAGATAGGGGTTATAGTTTTGCCTCCCAACGTTTTTCCTCAAGGGTATTGTCAACAATAATAATTCATGAAAACTCACATCCAATTAGCCATATATACCAGGATCTTTCCAACATACTGTGCTTGCCAAAGGATAAAATGTAAAAAGGAAGGGTGAAGATCACCATGACTCTTATGCAATGTAGGAGATAAAAGTAAAAGATAGGCCCTTCACAGAGGGAAGCAGAGGTTGTCATGCGCTTTTATGGTTTGATGCAGAAAATCTTAGTGCGAAAGAACGTCACTTTATATTGCCACTTGTGATATGGACCTTTACTATGCAGTCTGTCGCTTTTATTTCTTCCATGTCACATGATCGTATAAAGTTTATTTTCTCCCACACTAATAAGTCATACATATTTAGAGAGCAATTTTTATTGCTTTGCACCAATGACAACTTACTTGGAGGATCTTACTCAATCCATAGGTAGGTATGGTGGACTTCATGGCAAAACTGGTTTAAGGGTATTTGGAAGCACAAGTAGTATCTCTAGTTGGTGCGATGAATTTGGCTAGAATGAGAGGGAAAGGCAAGCTCAACCATGTTGGATGATCCATGACAATATAATTTATCCAGATGTAAGAAAACATAACCCATAACGTTGTCTTCCTTGTCCAACATCAACTCTTTAGCATGTCATATTTTAATGAGTGCTCACAATCATAAAAGATGTCCAAGATAGTGTATCTATATGTGAAGACCTCTCTTTCTTTATTACTTCCTATTAATTGCAACGATGACCAAAACTATGTTTGTCAACTCTCAACAACTTTTATTCATCATACTTTTTCTACTTGAGCTCATTACTCTCCATTAGACTCACATGATCTCTTTGTTTCTTTTTATTTCTTTCTCTTTTTCTTTTATTAACTTAGGATCATGGCAAAAGAATCAAGCCCTTGACTCAACACTAATCTTTATTATATAGCTCATGGACTCGATTACATAGAAGGATTATAAAGCAAAACTCACAACTAGATCATACTAAGAACTTTTATTCTACTAGATCGAGATATTACCAAAAGGATCGAACTAAGAAAAACCGTAAAGATAGAAGTGATGGTGATATGATACCGGGGCACTCCCCCAAGCTTGGCAGTTGCCAAGGGGAGAGCCCATACCCGATGCTCAGTTCTTCTTTGTTGGTGAAGAAGGTGGAGTTGTTGATGATGGATAGTCACACATCGAGCGTAGGAGGTCTTCTAACTTGCGGATAATGCCTTTGAGTGCAATGATATGCTCCTTCAACAAAATATTTTCACGTGTGAGATACTTATTTTGTATACGAGCTAACTCAATCATCTTGAAAGCTTCGATCTTAGTTGGGGTAAGAAGATTGTGATCAAGTTAAAGGATGTCTTCTGTTGCCGGAACTTGGTCCTCCATGGCCTTCTTGATCCCTTCCTCCTTGCTGATCTCCATGGGTTCTTCTCTCTTCGGCTCTATCTTCATTAGCCAATCATCATTGCCCTCAGGGTTGGAGGAGGAGGGAGACGACATAGTGCCTGGCCTTGACAATCCTGACAGAAAACAACTCGAAACAAAGACAGGAGATTTTTGCGTGATACGGGGGTCAAAACCCCTGGGAGATTATATAATGAATTTTTATCGACCAAAATACGTGTCGTGTAAGAAAACGGAGTCCGGGAAGCGCACGAGGTGCCCATGAGGTAGGGGGCACGCCCTCCACCCTCATGGAGGCCTCGTGTCCTTCCCAGACTGCTACTTATTTTTCTATTTTTCTAAATATTCCAAAACGGAGAAATATTGCCTTAAAAACTGTTTTGGGGTCGGTTTACTTACCGTACCACATACCTATTCCCTTTCGGAGTCTGAAACATTCCGGAAAGTGTCTCTTATGTATTCCTCTAGGTTACGGTTTCAATAATATTGGTTTCAACATTTATGGGATTACTTGAGATATAATGTTTGATTCTTTGACTGTTCACCACCTTCGGATTTGTACCTTCGAAGTTTTTGATTTTTATGGCACCGAAACGATAGACCTCCTCGATAACGTAAGGACCTTCCCATTTAGAGAGAAGTTTTCCTGCAAAAAATCTTAAACGAGAGTTGTATAGCAATACATAATCACCTACATTAAACTCACGCTTTTGTATCCTTTTATCATGCCATCTTTTAACTTTTTCTTTAAACAACTTGGCATTTTTGTAGGCTTGGGTTCTCCATTCATTGAGTGAGCTAATATCAAATAACCTCTTCTCACCGGCAAGTTTAAAATCATAATTGAGTTCTTTAATAACCCAATATGCCTTGTGTTCTAGTTCGAGAGGTAAGTGATATGTTTTTCAATAAACCATTTTATACGGAGACATACCCATAGGATTTTTATACGAAATTCTATAGGCCCATAATGCATCATCAAGTTTCTTGGACCAATTCTTTCTAGATCTATTAATGATCTTTTGCAAAATTAATTTGAGCTCTCTATTACTCAATTCTACTTGACCACTAGACTGTGGGTGATAAGGATATGGAATTATATGATTAACATCATATTTAGCAAGCATTTTACGAAAAGCACCATGAATAAAATGTGAACCACCATCACTCATTGAATATCTAGGGACTCCAAACCTTGGAAAAATAACTTCTTTAAGCATTTTAATAGAAGTGTTATGATCATCACTACTAGTTGGAATAGCTTCTACCCACTTAGTAACGTAATCAACAGCAACTAAAATATGTGTATATCCATTAGAGGAAGGAAAGGGTCCCATATAATCAAAGCCCCAAACATCAAATGGTTCAATAACAAGTGAATAATTCATAGGCATTTCTTGACATCTACTAATATTACCAATTCTTTGACATTCATCACAAGATAATACAAACTTACGGGCATCCTTGAAGAGAGTAGGCCAATAAAAACCAGATTGCAATACCTTATGTGCAATCCTATCTCCAGTATGGTGTCCTCCATAAGCTTCGGAGTGACACTTGCGTAGGATCTATTCCTGTTCATGGTCAGGTACACAACGTCTAATAACACCATCTACTCCTTCTTTATAAAGATGTGGGTCATCCCAAAAGTAATGCCTCAAATCATAGAATAACTTTTTCTTTTGTTGGTATGTGAAACTAGGTGGTATGAATTTAGCAACAATATAATTAGCATAATCATCATACCATGGAGCAGTATGAGAAGCATTTATGACATTTAATTGCTCATCAGGAAATCTATCATCAATAGGTAGTGGGTCATCAAGCACATTTTCTAACCTAGACAAGTTGTCTGCAACGGGGTTCTCAGCTCCCTTTATATCAACAATATGTAAGTCAAATTTTGTAGCAAGAGAACCCATCTAATAAGTCTAGGTTTAGCATCTTTCTTTTCCATAAGATATTTAATAGCAGCATGATCGGTGTGAATAGTTACTTTAGAATCAACAATATAAGGTCTGAACTTATCACAAGCAAATACAACTGCTAAGAATTCTTTTTCAGTAGTAGCATAATTTCTTTGATCATTGTCTAGGGTTTTACTAGCATATTGAATACCATTTAATTTCTTATCAACTCTTTGTCCTAGAACAACACGTACAACATAATCACTAGCATCACACATAATTTCAAAGGGTAAATTCCAATCAGGTGGCTGAACAATAGGTGCAGAGATCAATGCTTTCTTAAGTATTTCAAATGCTTCTACACAATCATCATAAAAAAACAAATGGTATATCTTTTTGTAATAAATTAGTCGGAGGCCGGGAAATTTTTGAGAAGTCCTTAATGAACCTCCTATAAAATCCGGCATGGCCAAGGAAACTTCTTATACCTTTAATGTCCTTGGGACATGGCATCTTCTCAATAGCATCAACTTTGGCTTTATCAACTTCAATACCTCTTTCAGAAACTTTGTGCCCCAAGACAATACCTTCATTAACCATAAAGTGGCACTTTTCCCAATTCAAGACAAGATTAGTTTCTTCACATCTCTGCAAAACTCGATCAAGGTTTCTCAAGCAATCATCAAAAGAAGATCCATAGACAGAGAAATCGTCCATGAAAACCTCACAAATCTTTTCACAAAAGTCAGAGAATATAGCCATCATGCATCTTTGAAAGGTAGCAGGTGCATTACATAGACCAAAATGCATACGTCTATAAGCAAAAGTACCAAAAGGGCAAGTAAAAGTAGTCTTTGATTGATCTTTGGCTGACATAGGTATTTGAGAGAAATCAGAATAACCATGTAGAAAGCAAAAATGTGTATGTTTGGATAATCTTTATAGAATTTTATCGATAAAAGGTAAAGGGTAATGATCCTTTTTAGTGGCCTTATTTAATTAGCGGAAATCAATTACCATCCTATAACCTGTAATAATTCTTTGAGGAATCAATTCATCTTTATCATTAGGAATGACAGTAATACCTCCCTTCTTAGGGACACAATGGATAGGACTTACCCACTGACTATCAGCAACGGGATAGATTATACCTGCCTCAAGGAGCTTTAGTATTTCCTTTCTTACCACTTCTTTCATTTTAGGATTCAACCGTCGTTGATGATCACGAACTGGTTTAGCATCTTCTTCCAAATTAATTTTATGTTGACATAGAGTGGGACTAATGCCCTTAAGATCATCAAGAGTATACCCAGTAGCGGCACGGTGCTTCTTCAGAGTTTTCAATAATCTCTCTTCCTCATGCTCTAAAAGGTTAGCACTAATAATAATAGGATATATCTTTTTCTCATCAAGATAAGCATATTTAAGAGTATCAGGTAACGGTTTAAGCTCAAACACGGGATCACCCTTGGGTGGAGGAGGATCCCCTAAGATTTCAACAGGCAAATTGTGTTTCAGAATAAGTTCCTGTTTAAAGAATACTTCATCTATTTCCCTTCTTTCATTCATAAACATATCATTTTCATGGTCTAGCAAATATTGTTCAAAAGGATCACTAGGAGGTACGGCAATAGAAGCAAGACCAATAATTTCATGCTTACTAGGTAATTCTTCTTCACGATGTTGTCTACTAAATTTAGAGAAATTAAATTCATGAGACATATCATCTAAACGGATAGTAACAACATCCCTTTTGACATCTATGGTAGCATTAATAGTGTTCAGGAAGGGTCTACCAAATATAATGGGACAAAAGCTATCTTGTGGTGAACCAAGAACAAGAAAATCAATAGGATATTTAGTTTTCCCACACAAGACTTCAACATCTCTAACAATTCCCGTTGGTGAAATAGTATCTCTATTGGCAAGTTTAATTGTGACATCAATATCTTCTATCTCAGCAGGTGCAATATCATGCATAATTTCTTTGTATGAGGAATAAGGTATTGCACTTGCACTAGCACCCATATCACATAAGCCATGATAACAATGATCTCCTATTTTAACAGAAATAACAGGCATGCCTACCACCGGTCTGTTTTTATCTTTAGCACAAGGTTTAGAAATTCTAGCAGTCTCATCAAGGAAATGAATAACATGCCCATCAATATTATCAGACAAGAGATATTTAACAATAGCAATATCAGGTTCAACTTTAATTTGCTCATGAGGTGTATAAGTTTTAATATTGCTTTTTCGAACCCCAGTTAAAGCTTTAGCATGATCTTTTATCCTGATAGGAAAAGGTGGTTTCTCAACATAAGAAGTAGGAACAATAGGATCATTATAAGTGACAATCTTTTCTTCAACTTTAATAGGTGCAACTACTTTTACTTCTATGGGAGGATGATATTTAAACCATTTCTCCTTGGGGAGATCAACATAAGTAGCAAAAGATTCACAGAAAGAAGCTACTATCTTAGAGTCAAGTCCATATTTAGTGCTAAATTTACGGAAAATATCGGTATCCATAAAAGATTTAACACAATCAAAACTAGGTGTCATACCTGACTCCTTACCTTTGTCGAGGTCCCAATCTTCAGAGTTGCGTTTAATTCTTTCTAATAAATCCCATTTGAATTCAATAGTCTTCATCATAAAAGAGCCAGCACAAAAAGTATCAAGCATGGTGCGATTGCTATCAGAAAGCCGGGCATAACATTTTTGAATAATCATTTCTCTCGAGAGCTCATGATTGGGGCATGAATATAACATTGATTTAAGCCTCCCCCAAGCTTGAGCGATGCTTTCTCCTTCGCGAGGCCAAAAATTATATATATAATTGCGATCACGGTGAACAAGATGCATAGGATAAAACTTCTAATGAAATTCCAATTTCAATCATTTGTAATTCCAAGACCCCATATCATCACATAGCCTATACCATGTTGATGCATCTCCCTTTAAAGATAAAGGGAAGACCTTCTTATTAACAACATCTCTGGGTATACCTGCAAGCTTAAATAATCCACAAACTTCATGCACATATATTAGATGCTCATCAGGATGTTTTGTTCCATCTCCTAAAAAGGGATTAGCTAGCAGTTTTTCTATCATACCCGAAGGAATTTCAAAGCAAACATTTTCATTTTCAGTAGGTTCAGTAGGTTGAGGAGCAACTCTTTTCTCTACTGGTCGGGGTGAAGATACCCTGAACAAGCCCCTCAGAGGATTACTTTCCATAGTAACAAGTGACAGTAAATTTTAGCACACCATATAAATTTTTCCTTACCAAATTCCACCTACCAAAGGCGCTTCACTCCCCGGCAACGGCGCCAGAAAAGAGTCTTGATGACCCATAAGTATAGGGGATTTATCGTAGTCCTTTTGATAAGTAAGAGTGTCGAACCCAACGAGGAGCAGAAGGAAATGATAAGCGGTTTCCAGCAAGGTATTCTCAGCAAGTACTGAAATAAGTGGTAACAGATAGTTTTGTGATAGCATAATTTGTAACGAGCAACAAGTAACAAAAGTAAATAAGGTGCAGAAAGGTGGCCCAATCCTTTTTGTAGCAAAGGACAAGCCTGGACAAACTCTTATATAGAGAAAAGTGCTCCCGAGGACACATGGGAATATCATCAAGCTAGTTTTCATCACGCTCATATGATTCGCATTCGGTACTTTGATAATTTGGTATGTGGGTGGACCGGTGCTTGGGTACTGTCCTTACTTGGACAAGCATCCCACTTATGATTAACCTCTATTGCAAGCATCTGCAACTACAACAAAAGTAATAAGGTAAACCTAACCATAGCATGAAACATATGGATCCAAATCAGCCCCTTACGAAGCAACACATAAAATAGGGTTTAAGATTCTGTCACTCTAGCAACCCATTATCTACTTATTACTCCCCAATGCCTTCCTCTAGGCCCAAACAATGGTGACGTGTCATGTAGTCAACGTTCACATGACACCACTAGAGGGATGACAACATACATCTCATCAAAATATCGAACGAATACCAAATTCACATGACTACTAATAGCAAGACTTCTCCCATGTCCTCAGGAACAAACGTAACTACTCACAAAGCATAAACATGTTCATAATCAGAGGGGTATTAATATGCATATAGGATTTTAACATATGATCTTCCACCAATTAAACCAACTAGCATCAACTACAAGGAGTAATTAACACTACTAGCAACCTACTAGCACCAATCCCGGTCTTGGAGACAAGAATTGGATACAAGAGATGAACTAGGGTTTTGAGAGGAGATGGTGCTGATGAAGATGTTGATGGAGATTGCCCTCTCCCGATGAGAGGAGCGTTGGTGACGACGATGGTGATGATTTCCCCCTCCGGGAGGGAAGTTTCCCAGGCAGAATAGCTCTGCCGGAGCCCTAGATTGGTTCCGCCAAGGTTCTGCCTCATGGCGGTGGAGTTTCATCCGAGAAGATGGCTTCTTTTTTTCCCATCGAAAGACTTCATATAGTAGAAGATGGCCACCGAAGGGCCACCAGGGGGCCCACGAGGTAGGGGGCGCGCCCAGGGGGTAGGGGGCGCGCCCAGGGGGTAGGGCGCGCCCCCCACCCTCGTGGGTAGGGTGTGGCCCCCCTGGTGAATCTCTTCCGCTGAGTATTTTTTATATATTCTAAAAACGTCTTTCGTGAAGTTTCAGGACTTCTTGAGCTGTGCAAAATAGGTCTCTAATATTTGCTCCTTTTCCAGCCCAGAATCCCAGCTGCCGGCATTCTCCCTCTTCATGTAAACCTTGTAAAATAAGAGAGAATAGGCATAAGTAAAGTGACATAATGTGTAATAACAGCCCATAATGCAATAAATATTGATATAAAAGCATGATGAAAAATGGACGTATCAAGGTGTTCTTGTGCTTGGTGAACTTGTGTGTGTGAGGATCCGGTCCAAGATGAGATCGCTCTCTCTACGGTGGTGGCTAGTCCTATTTATAGAGGCCCTGGTCCTCTCTGTTGGGGAACGTAGTAATTTCAAAAATATTCCTACGCACACGCAAGATCATGGTGATGCATAGCAACGAGAGAGGAGAGTGTTGTCTACGTACCCTCATAGACCGAAAGCGGAAGCGTTAGCACAACGCGGTTGATGTAGTCGTACGTCTTCACGGCCCGACCGATCAAGCACCGAAACTACGGCACCTCCGAGTTCTAGCACACGTTCAGCTCGATGACGATCCCCGGACTCCGATCCAGTAGAATGTCGGGGAAGAGTTCCGTCAGCACGTCGGTGTGGTGACGATCTTGATGTTCTACCATCGCTGGGCTTCGCCTAAGCACCGCTACAATATTATCGAGGATTATGGTGGAAGGGGGCACCGCACACGGCTAAGAGATCAATGATCAATTGTTGTGTCTTTGGGGTGCCCCCCTGCACCCGTATATAAAGGAGCAAGGGAGGAGGAGGCCGGCCCTAGGAGGGGGCGCGCCAAGTGTGGAGTCCTACTAGGACTCCCTAATCCTAGTAGGATTCCACCTCCCATATGGAATAGGAAAAGAGGAAGGGAAAAGGAGAAGGAAGGAAGGGGGCGCCCCCTTCCCTAGTCCAATTTGGACCACACCAAGGGGAGGGGTGCGACCACCCTTGAGTCCCTTTTCCTTCTTTCCCGTATGGCCCAATAAGGCCCAATACGTATTCACATAACTCTTCAGTACTCCGAAAAATACCCG